>NW_007726283.1:623981-684586 GCF_000696425.1 Galeopterus variegatus | reverse complement strand
ATTTGTGTATTTTTAGCTCCCACCAATAAGTGAGAACATGTGGTATTTCTTTTAAAAACCTGAGCAATAGTGGCTCTTGAACTTTAAGCCGAGTAAACCCTTACTGTGTAAGTAGATACTTTTTGCTGTTGCAAGTCTTTGAGTTTTTGCATTTTAGGTCAAGTCGTATATTCACAGCCATCTTTTTTTTTTTTTTTAACACAAAGAAAGAATTTATTAGTAATCAATAAGTATTAATACTTTTGGGAGGTTTAGAAAATATTTAATCTCATTATGTGATGTGAAGAGAGTCACAGCCATCTTTTTTACCCAAAGACATTTGTTTTTGTTGATTATTAAAGTAGTATCTTCTTAATATAGATAACTTAAACATAGGAAGTTATAAATACTGGTCATGATCACACCACTCAATGATAACCTGTTAACATTGTACCATAGTTTTCCAGTTTTTTCTTCTGTTTGCTTTCATATTTTACCAGAGAATTATCATATTCTATGTAAAGTTTTGTGTCTTCCTTTTTTCACTTAATGAGTTAAAAAATATTTTTTGAAAGCACAATTTTTATCAAATGTATAATATTCTATTATTTATGTGTGTTGTAACTGTTTCCTTATTGTTTATTTTTGGACCTTGGGTTCATTCATTCAATGAGTTTTTGAAATATTTTTTTCACTATTATAAATTATGCTTCATTGAATATAAATCTTTGACTACATCCAAGACCCATATTGACTCGTGAAAATTGAGAGCAGAAAATCCTTATTCATAAAACATAAATTAATTCTCCTAGAGTTCTTATGAATGGATCATTTTGAAGCTGATGCAGTACAGCGTGTAGTAAACATGTTAGAATCTGGATGAGGCAGATGTCTAGAATCAAGAACTCTGTCTCTAAGATGGAATTTGGCATGTTCTTATTTTCATTTCCCAAGGCCTGATTGATGAAAAATGTTGGGAATGTAGCCCAATTGTATCCATGATTCAGGTATATCCCTTCATTCTGTATTTATGTGTTCAATATGAATGTGATCATAAGCATACTTACTCATAGACATTTTAATTTAGGTTTAAAATTCTAAAAGCCCAAAGATGACTGAAAAAATGGATTGAGCATAGAAATTAGCACTCATATTTATTTTTCAAAGAGTAATATGTGACCAATGAAACTTAGTGACATCAGGGCTAAGAAGATACACAATAGTTAATCAAAACAAAATAAAGAGTTTTAAGAGTTGAGTTTAGGCTAACTTGGGGTGACAGTTTTGTATATGGAGATGTACAGCCACTCAGTAATGGCAGGGGACTGCTTAGAGAGTATCCTTGGGTAGAATGTTAATTTATTTTTATGGAACAATTATGACGTACCCTCATGATTAGCACCGTACCAGTGTCTTTTATGTGAGTTCATCATATTTTAATTTTTAATCCTTAGAGTTCTGCAAGATCGATTCTATTAACATCCAATACTTTAGAAGCACCAGAATTGAAGCTTTCCTCACTAGTAATCAGGGAAATGAAAAGTAAATCACAATAAAATTCCATTTCATCTTCATCACACTACAGTAGCCAAAATTAAAAGTCTGAATGGGGTTAGTGATAAGCCCTCCCATCCAGTACTAGTGGGAGTATAAACTGGGGATGGAAAGAAGGAACTCTCTCTGTGATGTTTTATTTTTAATTTAAATGAAATATGGCCAAGTAATAAGATTTAAAAGAGCAAGTGTTTGTTATGGTATTTATATCCCTTCCTATACATTTGAAATATATATTTTTTAATAGCTGTATTGCCACAGACTGGCAGACTTAACAGAAGTTTATTTTCTTATAATTCTGGATGCTAGAAGTCTGAAATTAAGGTGTTTGGAGGATCGGTTTGTTCTGAGGTCTCTCTCCTTAGCTTGTAAATGGCTGTCTTCTACCAGTGTCTTCAGACATGGTTTTTCCTCTGTGTGTGTCTGTGTCCTAATCTCTTCATTTTAAAAGGACATCAGTCACATTGGATTAGGGCCCACCCTAATGACCTAACTTTAACTTTTTCACTTCTTTAAAGGCCCTATATCCAAAAGTGTTCACATTTTAAGATACTGGGGGTTAGGATTTCAACATATGAATTTGGGGGAAAACACAATTCACCCCATAACAGTAGCAAAGTAAAATAATTTAATTAAGGCCTCATAGCTGGTGTGATAGATAAGATGAATTCAGACCTAGGTATGTTTTAGTCCAAGAATTGTTTTCAGAATGCTGCACTGCTACCCTTAGACTCCTAGAGATGTACCCTGAATCTAGTTAGAACTTTGTTTCCCCAAACAAACAAGGGATTTAGAGAAAAGAATTTTACTGACTTGAGAATAAAACCGAGTAGAGAAAATACAGAAACTGAAAATATTGAACTCTAATCATACTGCTTATTTGCTAAGTAGAATATAGTCAGCACTTGGACTTAGGAAGATAAAGAACAGTAGATGTCAAGTAGGAAATAAGAGGAGGAAGAATGTGGCACAGAAGGAACAAAAGCCTAGAGGGTTACAGGAGGGTGCTAGAATAATTACACTTAATCTTTTTATTAGGTTGGCATAGCAGAAAGTTGGAGTATCTTGAAATATATAGTCTGCTATTATTATATAATTCAGTTAATGTGAAATAGTAGTTTGGGTGTTAAAACAATGCATGCACATATAACTAAGTTCCAGATAAATATGAACTTCCGATATAGATTAGAACTCCGCAATAAGGCTTTATGTATGGTCAGTCTCATCCAACAAAATTATTGAGCTCTTCATACATGGCACGCTCTGTGCTAGGTTCTGCCAAAGGAGAGACTATGATCCCTATGAGAGTTTCTGAATTTAGTACTGAAACACAGCCAGCCCATGGAACAAGTTCTATTTCAAGTAGTTATGCACATGTCAGTAATATAGCACACAGTATGTGAATTCACCACCAAATTTCTTTGGCCATATGAAATTAAATTTAAAATCCATAATCATTACCTCATTATGTTAAATTACCTTGTTATGTTAAATTACCTAGTTATGTGAAAGCTGTAACTTTAGAAAATGAGAATTTTAAAATGAAACTCATTACTTGCATTATAATTTTATTATAATTATTTTTTAAGAATTTGGGAGGATTTTTACAGTAGTTTTATTCTGAAATGAAGTCATTAACTTTGTTCGAGTTCCCCAGAGGTGATACCAGTTTGTGTGTGTGCTTTTTTTTTTTTTCACCTTTCACCACCAAATTTCTTTGGCCATATGAAATTAAATTTAAAATCCATAATCATTACCTCATTATGTTAAATTACCTTGTTATGTTAAATTACCTAGTTATGTGAAAGCTGTAACTTTAGAAAATGAGAATTTTAAAATGAAACTCATTACTTGCATTATAATTTTATTATAATTATTTTTTAAGAATTTGGGAGGATTTTTACAGTAGTTTTATTCTGAAATGAAGTCATTAACTTTGTTCGAGTTCCCCAGAGGTGATACCAGTTTGTGTGTGTGCTTTTTTTTTTTTTTCCACCTTGTAGGTAGAACGTGCTCTTGAAATCACCTTCTCTTATTTATTTTTTTTTCTTTTTAGTTGTATCTTATAGCTATATTTGGAGTAGTGTAATGTAATGCACATCCTGCCTGAGATTATTTTTTTTAATTACATTAAAGTTCTATCTTCTATCTTCTCTCTCTCTCTTTTTTTAAAAAATAGGTAAAAATAAGTGACTAAAGAAGCATATTTGGGAGTCATCTAACATGTCAAGAAGAAGATTTGATTGCCGAAGTATTTCAGGCCTGCTAACTACAACTCCTCAAACTCCAGTGAAAATGGAAAACTTCAACAATTTCTATACACTTACATCAAAAGAGCTAGGAAGGTAAGGAAACCTTATGATGTGTATGCTGTTTAAATTCAAATTTTGGATTTCTGTTTCTGTGGTTCTACTGTAAAACTCACTTTGGATCATTATTTAACAATGATTAAAAAGAAATGTCACCATCTTTGTTGCTATTATACAGGGTCTAGTCTTAACTGACTTGAAAATCAAATCTGCAGAGGGTTTAGTGAGTTTATACAGCCCACCTAGCTTCAGAGTCCTGGGAGATCTTCTTATTTGAGACTGTGCGTGTGAAGAGGCAGTTTGCATAGTGGACTGGGAAGTCCAAATCTCAGCTCCACCGTTTACTTAGCTGTGTGACATCTGTTAAATTACTGTACTTCTTACTGCCCTAGTTTCCTCATCTGAAAAGTAGGGATGAAGATAATTCTATGTATCTTATATGGTTGTTTTGAAGATTAAATTAGTTAATATTTGTAAAGTGCTTATTAGTACAGTGCTATATAAGATTTTGTTAAATAAAAAATTTTAAAAATTCCTAGGATATTGTGCTGGGCTAGAAGAGAAATACAGAGATTCTACCCCTCTTCTTTCCTAAATTAAATAAAAAGAATGAACTCATATTTGATAGTATAATTCCGTGTCACAAAAAATGAGTGTTCTGTAAGTAAATTGCTGTATGAATTCTCTTTTGGTTCAAGCAAGGTATAAAATCCCTTAAGGCCAAGGAATGACTTGATATTATGAGACCATTTAGTACTACTATTTTGGTATATATGAAAGCTATAAAAGATATAGCAAGTTACTTAAGTTATATTCAACATCTTTTAAACTTTAAATTAAAGGTGCTTAATGAAGGTTTAGAAGATGGTTGGTCAGTTTATATTTTCAGTTTGATTTTAGTTCTGGAGGTAAATGTTTGGCTTGTGTTAAAATGGTTTACTAAGTCCATGTTTATATTGAGAGATGTTCAGTAAAATAGTATGATTGATTTTTATCTTTGAAAATCTCAATGTGAAAACAAAAAGTGACTGAACCATGAAAAGTAATTCTTTTCTTGGTGGTCTTTTATCTTAAAGGTAGAGGCAAATCCTGGCCTTTTCACTTTGCAGATGTTGGATGCAGCCTTTCTTTTCCACAATAAGGATGATAATTCTTGACTAAGAATTAAATGTAAAAGTACATTTCATAATTCTTGGCATACTAATTTATTTAATTTTACATGCAAAAATTTTGGTGTTTTAATGGTATATTAAAAGGTACAGTTTTAAAAATCTTTGAAATGTTTTTAGGAAATTGTTTACTTCTGAATCTATGACTATTTTCACATTGTAAGAGAGAAGAGTAAGATTTTTCTTTTAGTTGGCTGTATCTCATATTGAATAGTCATAGAATCTTTGCATTGGAAGGACTTAAGAGGTCAGTGGTTTTCTAACACAATTTTTTTATGCAGTGCAGCAATCTTTCCTATAGTTTCCCCAACAAGCTGTTATCCAGCCTCAATTTAATGCTTCAGTGGTGGAAAACTAAAATATGCAAAGCCTGGAACAGTACACACAATAAAAGGCATTCTTTTCTATTCTAAGTTACTATTTTGATGGGTAAATTTACTTACAATTATTACATTAATTTTACACAGTAAGGGAAATTATGGGAGCTAGAAAGTCTATAAAATATTTTTTTCTTTGAGGGTTTTGGAGAAAAACTTTGAAGACAATATTAATAATTCTAAATTGTTTTATAAATGAGGTACCATCACAAGTAACAGTCAAATTCTAAATTGTTTTATAAATGAGGTACCATCACAAGTAACAGTCATAAACTTGAATCAGGTATATGTTTTAACATTTTAGAGTAAAAACTCATGATAGAATTTGATTAAAACAAATTCAGATTGCTAATATCCCATCTTCTAATATCTTCATGAGAGAGACCTAATCAATGTCTTTCTTTGAATTGATATGGGCTAATGAGTCACATGGTAAATATTGATATATTTAATTAGTAGACATTGGTAAATTAGAAATCTTGACTTTTTATCTGCCAAGAACTTGCTTAAAGTTCTTTAAATATTGTTACCAATTTTAAGTTTTAATGTTACCTATACTTTTGTGAAATGGAAATTAGGATCATAATCTTGTTTCTTCCAAGGCTTGCACATTTCGCAGTATATAAACATATGGTTCTAGCATGTGTTGAACTACGAAGTTATCTTTCTAAGTCAACTGTTTTTTATGAAATTTAAGATGTTAATATTCAAAAATTTATTTTCTTCTAGCAAACTAAAGGAAAATATGTAAAAGTTTACAGTTCACTTTTGACTATTCTCAAAAAACTTGCATTGTTCCTGTTTTGTAACATGTTGGGCAAGTTTTTTCCACCCCTCCCCCAACCGAGGCAAAGTTTCATAGGACTTCTGGTGGTTAGAAGGGTGAGGCAGATTCAGAAATAAACGTCAGCTTCCTTTGTGGTTTACCCTCCCCCCCCTTCCTTTCACATTTTATTGTGTATTCTACAATGCAGAAGGGTAACTACTAGGCCTTTTCACTGCTGGGAAGTACAACCTTACCTTTTTAGGGTCTGAATTAAGGATTATTGCTAAGGGTTTTAAGTTTTCTTGAAAGTTTTTATTAAATTTGGTAAAGGAACATAATATATTGAAGATTGCTTTCAATACTTCTAAACTACAACTAGCATTTCAAAATGGAAAACAACTTTTTCCCCCTAAGTCATCTGATTTTTATAGTAAAAATATTTACTTTATTTCACCGTATATAAATGATATATGCATATAATTTTATTGGAATCTCAAGTAAACTTTAAAAAATATGAATGCTCTAAGAACAGATGCAAAATAGCACAGTATATGGTATAGTAAGTGTATAACTTTGGCATTCATTCAAACAATATTTCAGTTTCTATTATATGTTAGTTAGCAAAGTGTGGATTTTCTAATTACTGTAGTAATTAAGACAGATGTAGTCCCTGCCCTCATGGAACTTTTCCTTAGTGGTGAACATTGGTAAATCATTACCAATGTCATTTGGCCACCTTACCTTGGATTAATGAGTATTGTACTTATTTATAAAAGTCTCTCAGGAACACCTGAAGCAGATAAAAAGTGCTATTATTTAATTTTGCTCTTTGTTTCTGAAAGAATTCTGGCTTGTAGACATCATAAAATGATAGCAGAACTAAGTTGTCACAATCGGTACTATAAGTTATATATTAGTACTTTTTCAGATGCACAATTTTCTTGGCTAAATAGTTTCTGTTTTCTATATTTTACAAGGCGAATTTCTTCATAAAACCCAAAATTTCCTTTCTGTTTTAGACAAGCTTTTGCTTCTAAATCTAAGAATTGGCAGAAGTGAGTAAGTTGCACTTTTTAAAAAAACAATTTTAAAGGGAGGAATTATTTTGTAGTGGTCAGAACAAAAAGTTAGAAATTCACATTCCACGGTTTAATTCTTGGCACCCTTATTCCATATATGACCTTTTATGAGTCATTTAATCTTATTCTGACTCAGTTTATCCAGTACAAAATTTACAAAACACCAGTGGTTTGAATGCAAAGGGACCATTTTACTTATTTATGTACTCATTGAAATGCATCAATTTTATTCCTTTTGCATGCAGTGAGAAAATATTTTATAGTTAAAGTTAAACATTCTCAAATCTTAAAACTGCTTTCAAAGGTTCAGGTTTGTACATGCAGATTTATTTAGTTGATGTATATTTTGATATATGTAGAAGGATAAAATTATACATTGGTCACATTTTTTTTTTTTTTTTTTTGCATTACTAGCTATACTTTTTCAGTTTGGTTTCTAGTACTTTTCATTAGCACCAATTTTGAGGAAATTTGGGAAATAAAGAGTAGGAATCTTTGTCATCTTGGCCCTTGGAACTACTAGCAAGTAGGATACAGCCAAGCAATTTGTCCTCCCCGCCCCCTGTCCCACACACCCTAAACACCAAGCGTGTTAAAAACTGTTTTCCTTGCTAGGTGCCTGTTTATGCTGTGTTAGAAGTATATTCTGAGGGGAATTGGAGCAAGAGGAGTTGTGAATCAAAAGTTACCCTCTGAAGATCCGTTATTTATACCTGATCTGTTAGTGCCAGAATAATTTGAATAATTCGAATAATTTTTAGAGAGTAATTTGAACCTTAGGGTAGAGGTTCTTCATTTTGTATCCCCTAGACTCAGGCTTAGAAGGTTTACAGATGGGCTTCAAAATCTGAAAATCCTCTGGAATTGTATGTAAATCTTCCTATTTAAGGGCATGTGTATATTTTTTAAATAGGCATTCAATAGCTTTTATTAGTTTCACAAAATAGTCTTTGACTCAAAATAGCTTTATGTCTCTGTGAACATAAATTTTGGATGACTGTAGACTTATTGCGCACACATATGCCAATAGAAACTAATTTTCGGAGTCTTTTAAAATTTTGACTGAGGTGCTGGGCACTGCTGTTGGAGAGAGCTAAAAATATTTTTAAATGATAAACATGACCTTAATGGGTGTTTGTACATAGCTCTTGATAACCATTATTTATTTTTTTTAGTTGATCGTGAAATGTCTTTGATTTATTTATTTTTTATTTTTATTTATTTATTTTTTTTGTCCTTTTTGAGACCGGCCGCACCGCGCTCAGCCAGTGAGTGCTGTGAGCGCACCGGTCATCCCTATATAGGATCCGAACCCGCGGCGGGAGCGCTACTGCGCTCCCAGCACCACACTCTCCCGAGTGCGCCACGGGCTCGGCCAGTCTTTGAATATTTTGTATAGGACATGTATACTTTAGGTATCTCTTACAAGCTTCATGGACTACTGAGCCTTACTAAGAGATATATTGGACAAATTGTGATAGGAAGTTTCAGAGCTTGTTAAAAGTGCTGAAAGGCAAAATTATTCATTAATAAAAGTAAATAAGTCAGATATCTGTTTTGCATTTATTTGAATTTTTATATAAAAAATTAAAATAAATGAAGAAAAGCTATTTTGAGTAGAGAATTAACATGATGCCCTATGAAGGGTATGGTATTTGGAAATAGACCTAAGATTAAATCTTTACCTTGACCAAGTTACATGTCTTCTCTGAGGTCGGCAGAACAGAATCAGAATTACTATATAGAATTGTTGTGATACTCAGACACAATAATTTCTATCAAGAGTATGACATGGAGTTGTATCTAAATGAGATTGTCTCTCTGCAATGATAATAAATATTAATAGTGAAGAATAAATATAATTTTGTCTTATCCTGTTATTAGTTTGCCATTTACACTTTGACACAATAGCACTATAAATTTTATAAAAGTATATATATAATTTTTGATTCAGTTGAGAGAAGAAAGAGAAGTTCCAATGGCATGAATATTTGAAAGAATCAACTTTAAGTTGGAAATATGCAGTATCTGTAATAAACTAATACTGTTCTCTATGGAAAAATTAAAATCGATTGTCCTTATCTTTCTCCCCCAGAGGAAAATTTGCTGTGGTTAGACAATGTATATCAAAATCTACTGGCCAAGAATATGCTGCAAAGTTTCTAAAAAAGAGAAGGAGAGGACAGGATTGTCGAGCAGAGATTCTCCATGAGATTGCTGTGCTTGAATTGGCAAAGTCCTGTCCCCGTGTGATAAATCTTCATGAGGTCTATGAAAATACAAGCGAAATCATTTTGGTATTGGAATAGTAAGTATACACTTTAATGAATTTAAGTAAATTTGTGGTACCTATTTTAATTAGTAGAATAAGGTGACTTGAAAAGTCAGGATTAAAAATGATTAAAATATTATAAGAAATTCCTAAGATTCCTGTTGATAAAATATTAGATGGACATGATTTATATTCAAGTATTTTCACAAGACTAAATGAACAGCCTCACGCACATACACAAAAGCTAATTAACAGCACAAAACAAATAAAGGACAACACAATGGGGAATGTGGTGAAATGAGTATACATACTTATTCAGTGAGTATATGTACTCACTATTTCATTTTGCTAATGGCGTGGAAATTGATTGAGTTTTTCTGGAAAACAATCTGATGGGAAAATAGGATTGAAATCATTTATATATTTTATCCATCTATTTTGAAAACATCTCAAAAGAAATGACCCAAGGAGAACAGAAAGGTAAAGTACATAAAGGTGTGCCTAATACACATTTAGTATGTGTGATGTGTAAAACACTATGCTGGGAATTGTAGCAAGAAAATATAAAATATATCTCTTGCCACAAGTCAGTGAAAACTTGAAAACACCCAGCTATTCAACAATTCATCATATGGTTGGGGTAGAGGATGGTTAAGGTAACTGTGGTTTGTTAACTAATATATTGATATGTGACTCTTAAATAGTGCCTTCATTGCATGATCATCTGACACATTTATTACAAGTATGTAAAGGTGTGTTTGAACATTTGCAATAATTGGAAGAGATCAGCTAAATTTATGTTTAGTATGCTTTAGGTTCTGATAATTTTTAATACAGTAAATCTGTCTTAAAGAGATATTCTTTTTAATAAAAAATGCAATGATAACTATAGTGATTCTTTTTAGTAGCTAACCTGCATCATTGCCTTTTTAAATTTAAAACTATGTTAATCTTATTTTAGTATTCAGTTATTTTAAGGATGAAGAGGTTTGTTTATATATTTATAAAAAATCAGTGTTTTTGTGCCAGGAAGTAGATTGTCTGGAATCAACTTATAAATGAAACGCTGATGTTGCAAAATGTTAAACTGATAAGCAGTTCATTTAAGAATGAATACTATGTACATTTCCAAGAATACTATATTAAGGCATGTAATAGTACCTTCAAAATAAATTAGAATTGCAGAAAAGGCCAAGGTACTACCAATATGACTTCAGTTTTTGTATATTTTGCAATTATTTTTGTCAAAGATTCTTCAGCTGACCTTTAAAAAGTTATCCACTTATAGGACATCTGCATGTTTGAAATATATAAAAAGTAACATTTTTCAAAAACAGTAATGAATACTAGGTTTGGACGGTGAATTTACACTACGTAGGAACATTGACTACTTTCATAAAGTCCTCTTTTTGGGGTTTATCTAAATACTAACAACAAAATACATCAGAAAGTTTTGACACATTTTATGGATGGACCTTATTCATACTCTGAAAATTGATTCAGGGACCCTAGGCAGTAAGCTAGCAGAACTGCTACTGATCTCTGTACCTCTGGCTGAAATGTAGCAAGCACTCAGCAAATGTTTCATTGGATTAATAAACAGTCATCCCTTGGTATCCATGGGGGATTGGTTCCAGGACCTCCTGTGTATACAAAACTCTGAGAATTCTCAAGTCCCTAGTAAGAATTTGCATAGAACCTATGCATTTCCTCCCATATACTTTAAATCATCTCTAGATGACTTATAGTACCTAACACAATGTAAATGCTATGTGAGTAGTTATACTGTATTGTTTAGGGAATAATGACAAGAAAAAGAAGTCTGTACATGTACAGTACAGACACCATTTTTTTCCCCTGAATATTTTTGATCTGTGGTTGGTTGAATCTACAGATGTGGAACCCATGGAGACAGAGGGCCAACTATATTTAATGTGACCAAGACCTACTAAAATTTATTGGTAGGACTTTGCATTAATTATTATGTCTATTGCTTTTGGGGTGGCATTATTAAATCATATAGTCTCAGTTGAAGATAAATATTTGGTCAGAAAGGTTTAGTTGATTTAATAAGGTGGAATAATTTTTATATAGTGAAAATAAAATGGTGGAACCTTTTATTTTGTTGACTGTTACCAATTTGATTTCCACCTCAAACCATCCCACATACTCATTTTTCTTCCTTGACTTTTTTATTTTACAAAATTTCAAATCTACAGAAAGGTTGGAAAAATAGTATAATTAACACCCTTCACTTTGATTCATCAGTTGTTGAAATTTTGCCACATTTACTGAACGCATTTGGAAGTTGTAAGTATATTTCTCCTTTGCATACTGAAGTATTCATTTTACAGAATAAGTGCACTCTTCTGCATAACCAACACCAGCATCAAACCTAAGAAATTTAACAGTAATTCAGTAGTGTGATCTAATATATAGTCTATATCTAAATTTCTTTGATTGTCTACATACTGTCCTATAGACCTAAGACAAAATTTCTAATATAAAATCTAGTCAAGATTCACATCCTGTATTTTGTTGTTAAACTTCTTTAGTAATTTTGTTTTATTTTTCATGACATTGACTTTTTTGCGGGAAAATCTATATCATTTGTCACATGAAATGACCTGCATTTTGGATGTGTCTGTTTCCTCATGATTATATTTAGGTTAAACATTTTTGTCAAGAAGACAGTGTGGGTGATTATGTGTATTTCTTACTGTATCGTATCAGGTGGCAGTAATGTCAGGCTGTTTCATTATTGGTTGTGTTAAATTTTAACATGGTTAAGGTAGAGGCTGCTATCTCTCCCAATTGTAAAAAAACATTTCCCTTTGTGATTAATGAGTAATCTGTGTAGTGATATTTAGAGACTGTGTGTATTCTCCTCTTTAACAACTTGAATCCAGCGATTTCAGTAACTGTTCATACACTTGCTTGACTTAATTATTATAATGGATGTCAGAAAATGGTGATATCTAATTCTATTATTTCTTCTAAATTTAGTAAGCTGGCATTCCTCTGTAAAGAAGTGCTTCCATCTTTGCCCCCCACCTTTTTAATATCACTAGGATTCATGCTTTTGTTAATTAAACTAACAAATAACATTAATTAAAAATAGCTCATTGTGTTTTAGTTAATGGGTTGTAATCAGTTTCTGCCACTATTTTTTTTTCATGCTCAGATTATCCCAAATTTTTCAGTGGTCCCTTTCAAGCTACTTTGTGTTCTTTTGATATGATCTCTTTAGTGCTTGAGGAGTTGCTTGCTTAATATACCAAGATTTCCAGGGTCATCTTGTATCTTTCCTGTCCCAGACCTGTAATCAACCTTCTCTCCGAGAAGTTCTGGTTCTGTTTAGTGGGGAATGGTATTTAGAAACCAAGATGCGGTGTTGGACATGATCATTTTTCGTAGGTATCATTGTTTTTCTATCATGTTTTCTATCATTGTTTCAAAGGTATCATTGCCTTTTCTAAGAATAGTGTTAAGAAATTATATTTTTTAGAAATCAAGAGTTCATTCTCATAGTTGTGATTCAAGTCCACAACCATTAAGATTCTTTGTCATCTCTCACATTCTAAATTTTTATCTCCGCTTCCCCACAGTGGAGCCCTGATTCTCAACAATACTTACTCATTTGCTTTGTCCAACAATACATATAAAATAGTTTCATAGTTTTCCATACTAGCTGTTTTAAAAGCATATTTGGAGAATTAAATAAAACATATACAAAGCTTTTTCTTAAACTTCTGGAAAGAAAGTATTATCTAATTGGGCATACTAAGTTCTGATGCTGAATTTTGAGCAAACTAAAATTGATTATAAAGAATCCTTATTTTTTGGAGAACACGGGACAAAAACTTTGTCCTAGAAATAGTAAAACTCAAAAAGGAAACTTGCCTTTGCACAGCAGAGACAACTCTGAGATTATATGAGAGAGAAATTATATTTTCTTTTTGTCAAGAAATTACAAAATTTCATCTGTTAAACATCTTTAAGGAAATATTATGGACCCAACAGAAAATGATGAAGACTATAACAGACCACGCAAAATAGAAAGCCTTACCTTCTTAAATGATCTCAATCACCACAGCAGTACATTTTAATGTAATTTTAATAATCAGCACATATGCTGGGCATTTACTATATATAAAGCATGATGCTAAGCACTGTTTGTGTATTCTCATTTGATTCTTAAAACAATCCTCCAAAAAGGGAGAATGGTATTCACATCACATATTCTAGTTTAGAGGTATAGAGAAGAACTGTACTTCCTTTACATTCTAAAATTTCATGAGCTTTGTTTCCACCTTTAGCTTAGGAATATAATTTCAAAAGAGACTCTTAATAAAAAAAAATAAAATAAAACTACTTCATTTTGATCACTAGAGATAAGTACTTATTTTACAAACCTTTTCCGTGGCACATTCTAAAATTTCATGAGCTTTGTTTCCACCTTTAGCTTAGGAATATAATTTCAAAAGAGACTCTTAATAAAAAAAAATATAAAACTACTTCATTTTGATCACTAGAGATAAGTACTTATTTTACAAACCTTTTCCGTGGCTTTGCAAAGCTATGTGACTAGATTTGTATTTTACAGATAATTGAGATATTACTTTGTTTTACTGAAAATCTTGGCTCCCTGGTACTCACAAAAATCCATTATTTTTGATAGAAAAATATTCTGATCGTAATCTTTTATGTTAACTTTATTTTTATTATGTTGTGAGAGTCTTTCTAAAAGATGTTCTCTACTTCCCTACTAATTTTTAAACTGTGCTTCAGAAAGCTATAAAAGACAGATGTAGATCTAGATAGTATGTAGCACATAGGTTTACATGATGGTATAGTTGTCCTAAAGTACTATTATCACATAAACTCACAAACAACACATGTAAACATGCATAGGCAAATGAACACAAACATGCCAAATTTCTAAATTTGTTAGTTTTGATGTCTCTTCAAGGAGCAAACTCTTATAGAGAGAGAAAGAGCAGAAGTACCCTGAATGTACCTTTCAATGGTAATGATTAGATGGCTTTTCTGACTGTAGAGACATTTGTTCTTTTTTGTAGTCACTGCTCTGCGTGGCTTGATTTAACAAAGCGTCTGCTTGTCTGCTGCTTACTGCTTCCATTTCTGTTTCCAATTTCTGCCAACTTCTGCAATTTGCTTCTTGCTTCTCTTTCTAATTTTCTATTTCCCATAGCTCCACCTGTGTCCCTCTTTTGTGTGAAAAATGGCAGTCCTTCAAAAGAACATTTATCAGCTTGCCAAACTAAAAGGAAGGACAATGTGATTGGCTGACAGTCATAGCATTTGTGTGATCTTGTTAGTGAAACAAACAAGCAGAAATCCTTAGGATACTTTTCCTGGTTATAAAAGTAATAACTTATTCATTGTGTTAAAATTAGAAGATATAGAAAATAGAAATCATATGTAAAGTATGGTTACTTTATGGCATATTACTGTATTTAAAAATTATTCTTATTTTTTTGTCTGTGCATATGTACCTTTAAAAACAGAATTGTGATCTACTGGGCGTATGCCTTTGTTGCCCTCTTTTTTCACCTAAGGGTACATTGTATGTATTTTTATATATATGATATAGTGTTTCTAAAAATAAATTTTAATTTAGCAAAGACTTAAAATATTTCCTTCAAACTCAGAGGTTTAACAAGAAGCCCCAAATTTAAAGTGGATGGATGTTGGGTAGAGTTGGAATTAAGTTTTGTTGGCTTACTGTGATATTAGCTAATGCTTATTGAATACCGTGTGTCAGACACTGTGATAAATACTTATAGAGATGATCTACTTTGATCTTTGTAGCATTCATTGTGTTCAATGTGTTATATGGATTTTTACACCAATGAAGTAGGAGCTATATTATTCATATATTACAGTAGAAGAAACAGAGGCAAATTTATCCCAGTTCACGGAGCTAGTTGGTGACAAGGCTAGAATGAAACCCAGGCACTCTTGATGTCAGTAGACCCCCCTGTAAGCATCCTGCTGTCCTGTCTCTTATTTCCTAGGCACCAGGAAGTATTTTCCATACTTTTTTCTGTTTGTTTTCTTGTATTTTGTTTTGAATTTTAGAATTGATAGAGGGTTCTGGTTATTAACTTTAGTGAATATAATATAGAATGTTGGTCCATAAGTAATCATAGTGTTCAAGAATAAATTTCTTACCTAAACAATTTATGTTGCTGTACATATGAAGAATTCAGATCTTTCTGTTTTTTTAATGTTTATAGTGGATGTAAATAAGTAAATCCTTATTTTATACAATTTTCCTGTGACTTCAAATTATTTGGTCTGATTTCTTATAAGATAGGATTAGATCATCAGTATTTACATCTTGTGAAGTGCTTAGCAACCTATTCTAAGAAAATCTAAAATGTCATCTTTTTATTTTCTTATTTGGTTGTGATTGCATTTGTAATATTACCTAATAAAATATTATTAGTAATATCACCTCAAGTGTTTTTGCGGGAATATATTTAGACCACTTTCTGATTTGAATGAATTTGTTTAGTTATAACTAAATAATTTAGCCATGAAAGGAATTAGTGAGGGGTTCGTGCCAGCCTGTAACAGTGGGTTCCCACTTTTCCCTTAGGAGATCTTGAGGGGGTGCGTGACAAGTAAATACTGACATGCAGACCAAGGGGCTGCCAGGGCAGTCTATATAAAATATTTATGAAGATTAATCTATTTCCTTTTTAGGTATAAAAAATGTGAATTTCTGATATAGTCTTTCTATATCCTATTTTGGAGTTTACTACTATAAATTTAATTTAATAGCAAACTAAAATTTTCAATACTCAGATTGTCTTTACCATGTTACCTTGAGACAGATATGAAAGCTAATTTCTCATGAATTTTCAGAACTTTCAGTGGGTGGGATGGCATTGAAATGAAGTGTATGTGATTGGAGCTTTCGCACATATTCCTTTTGAGCTATCCTACAGAGAGCTTTTCCTGCAGTGTCATAAATAAAGCATAAAGCAGCAAATCCCTGTGGCTTTTGACTGGCACACTGTACAGATGACTCAGTTGCAGGTTATATATCTGCAATGTGACATATCAGTCCTTGTGATTTTCAACTTGGGACTCAAATTTGAGACCACCGTTATTTTTTCTTCTCATGGCTCCTAATAACATGTTTCTTCCTTTTGGCAGTCACTGAGACTTCTGAGTCCCAGTTTCAGCCCCTTTGAAGAATGACTGCCTATTCCATCATTCATTCATTTATTCATTCAACAAACACATACCTACTACATCTACAACATGCCAGACACTGTTTTTGATGCTGTAGATACAGCAGTGAATCAAAGAAATAAAAATAATGGTATTTTCTAAAGTGAGTGATTTTCTCTTTTTTCACAGAGAATATACTTGAGTATTCCCAAACATACTGTATAAATTTGTTGAATAACCATCTAGGGTTTTTTGCATGATGTCTGCCTGGCCAATTTTATTTTATTTAGATTTAATCCTTTGTGATATTAGCTAATGCTTATTGAATACCGTGTGTCAGACACTGTGATAAATACTTATAGAGATGATCTACTTTGATCTTTATAGCATTCATTGTGTTCAATGTGTTATATGGATTTTTACACCAATGAAGTAGGAGCTATATTATTCATATATTACAGTAGAAGAAACAGAGGCAAATTTATCCCAGTTCACGGAGCTAGTTGGTGACAAGGCTAGAATGAAACCCAGGCACTCTTGATGTCAGTAGACCCCCCTGTAAGCATCCTGCTGTCCTGTCTCTTATTTCCTAGGCACTAGGAAGTATTTTCCATACTTTTTTCTGTTTGTTTTCTTGTATTTTGTTTTGAATTTTAGAATTGATAGAGGGTTCTGGTTATTAACTTTAGTGAATATAATATAGAATGTTGGTCCATAAGTAATCATAGTGTTCAAGAATAAATTTCTTACCTAAACAATTTATGTTGCTGTACATATGAAGAATTCAGATCTTTCTGTTTTTTTAATGTTTATAGTGGATGTAAATAAGTAAATCCTTATTTTATACAATTTTCCTGTGACTTCAAATTATTTGGTCTGATTTCTTATAAGATAGGATTAGATCATCAGTATTTACATCTTGTGAAGTGCTTAGCAACCTATTCTAAGAAAATCTAAAATGTCATCTTTTTATTTTCTTATTTGGTTGTGATTGCATTTGTAATATTACCTAATAAAATATTATTAGTAATATCACCTCAAGTGTTTTTGCGGGAATATATTTAGACCACTTTCTGATTTGAATGAATTTGTTTAGTTATAACTAAATAATTTAGCCATGAAAGGAATTAGTGAGGGGTTCGTGCCAGCCTGTAACAGTGGGTTCCCACTTTTCCCTTAGGAGATCTTGAGGGGGTGCGTGACAAGTAAATACTGACATGCAGACCAAGGGGCTGCCAGGGCAGTCTATATAAAATATTTATGAAGATTAATCTATTTCCTTTTTAGGTATAAAAAATGTGAATTTCTGATATAGTCTTTCTATATCCTATTTTGGAGTTTACTACTATAAATTTAATTTAATAGCAAACTAAAATTTTCAATACTCAGATTGTCTTTACCATGTTACCTTGAGACAGATATGAAAGCTAATTTCTCATGAATTTTCAGAACTTTCAGTGGGTGGGATGGAGAATAATAACCACCTACCTCACATGATTGTCATGAGGATCAAAATTGGTGATATTCATTCACATATATATATATTTATATAAACTACTTTAAAAAAACAGTAAGAGTTAAGCCAAACTACATCATTGGATTATAAAGCAATTTTATTTTATTTATTAAAAATCCACATATTAGTACCTAGAATTGAAAATATTCTTGTCATTTATTTTCTCCCTAAAGATCACTCTCCCTTCCCCACCCTGTCCTTAAGTGTATATATATGCACTAAAGTTTAGGTGGCTAAGTGTCATTTACTTAACAGGTATACAGTATTTAAAAGTTATCATTTTTAGGTAAATGATTTTTCAAGTGAATTTCAAGATATTTTTCTATATCTTTAAATTTTATTTCAGTGCTGCAGGTGGAGAAATTTTCAACCTGTGTTTACCTGAGCTGGCTGAAATGGTCACTGAAAATGATGTTATCAGACTCATTAAACAAATACTTGAAGGAGTTTATTATCTACATCAGAATAACATTGTACATCTTGATTTAAAGGTAAGGTAACATGTGATTTAAAATAACGCACCTTCTCCACTCTTGGTATGCGCAGTTGCAAGCTGGTATTGACATGAATCAATAGTCATATGGTTGTCTAGACTGCACTGGGTGTGCCCTTTACTTTCCTATGTACTACATAGACTTAATTTTGTATTGGCAGACAGGAGAAGACTGCATGTGTGAGCAGCTCTAATTAATCACTGAGCTATTAAAATGCATCATTCCTGTATGTTCTAATCCTACAATCATTCCCCTCCATCCCACTCTTACCAGCCACATTCTGGACCTTGTTTTCTAAAACTGTCTACCTCTGAAATACTCGATTCTAATCCCCATCTCTGAAGATAAACTCCCTCTAATCCTCATTCCTTTGCTTTCATTATACTCATTCATCTTTCTCTTGGGCTTTCAGTCTTTTGGCTTTTCCCAGATCATTCAGGCTCCTTTCTTAAGCCCCTGAAACTTCAGCCTCTCGTGTTACTATTTTTTCTCCTTATCCTTCCTCTGTAGCCGCCAGACAACCTTAAAATCTGAGTCCACTTGTCTGTTATTTTTGAATGTGAAACTCTTCTCTTTGTTTGTATACAGTCTCCCTGCATGATCCTGTGGCTTCCATTACCACTTCCATAATAATAATAATTCCAGAATCTCTGCCTATAACCCAGGCCTTTCTCCTAATTTTCAGATTCTTTTTTTCAACTGCAGATTAGATAACATTTGGATGTTTTGTTTAAACTTTAAAATTTACATTTCTCAAACTAGACTTCTCCTCTTTTCTTCTTTCTCTTACCCCTTAAAAAAAAAATCTGTTCTTTTGTATGGCCTCCCCCCACCCCACGCCCCATGGAGGGGGTGCAGTGTTTACCATCCAGCATTTCTACCAGTTCTCCTACTGATAAGATATTGGAAAAAAAGCAGCAGAGTAAATGCCAGTATAATCATGCTCCCATCAGCTTCCTGTTGGGTCTTTTTCCTGCTAAAGACAACCCAGGTGTATCACATAGCATGTGAAGTCAAGGATGGCATATATACCATAAATCCTGTAGTTGACAACAACAGAACTAATTACCCTTACCTTTTCTCCTGTAATGATCTCTGTGATTTAATAATAAACAGCCATGAGATTTTCCTGAAGTTAAGAGACTGGTATGATCCTTCACACAGACTTTGGGAGCAGTGAGTGCCTCAGCAGTGTGTGGGTTATGACAGCAGTGGGGAACTTTGTAATAGGCCATAGGCTTGCAATAATGAAACAAAGTCACGGGTCCTCAGAGGCAATGATGAAGCATACCATGCATCTTACTGTCTAAGCTGAAAACCTGGGAACAGTCGGACTCAGCTTATTCAGAACCAACATACTATACCGAACCATTTCTTGTTTCTGGAAATGTATGTGTGTGGTCATTCCTTCATGCCTTTTCCCATGCTATTCCCCAGAGCACCTTTCTAACTGGTTTACTCCCACTTATCCTTTAAGACTCAGCTTAAGCATCCTCTCTACCGAAAAGCCTTCTTGGACTTTCTTATGGCAGAATTAGGTAGTCTGTACTCAGTGTTCTATAGTATAATCTATCCATCCATCTATCATCTTTTCCCTCCAAACCTAGAATCCTTCTTGAGTGTGTTTTTGGCTTTATGCGTCATTGAATGTATAGCTCCTCCTAAATAGTAATTCAGTAAATGTTCGATTAATGATTCAATGATATATATAGTAGCTTAAGCAATAAATTCCACTGAATTTATCTCCAATCTGAGATTACTATTCTTTTATTATATATTACTTACTATTTTTGTTGTGCTTTATTTAGCCACAGAATATATTATTGAGCAGCATATACCCTCTTGGGGACATAAAAATTGTAGATTTTGGAATGTCTCGAAAAATAGGGAATGCATGTGAACTGCGGGAAATCATGGGAACACCAGAATACTTAGGTAAGAATTTCCTTTCATTTTCTACACCATCTTGAAATTTATTATTTAAATGATACCTTTATAAAACTGTATTTTAAAGCATGTAATTCCAGGATTTATTTGGTTCAGGTATTTTAATGCATCGAAAATTGTCTATGACACATTTAAATGAACTGTCGTAAATGTAAGAGTATTTACAAACATTCACAACAATTCACAGGACATTGAACATATAAGCGCAAAAGTTTAATGCTTATGTATAAAGGCTTTGTACGTAAGGATAAAAGAAATGTGAAAGAGGAATGTTAGGGAACAGGAGAAAAATTGGAAAAGAGAAAAAGTGGGAGAATCAAATGGCCCATAGATTGCCCTTGAACCCTGGTTATTGCATAGATCTCACTTCTACTTCTGTCAGTCCTAACTCCAAAGCTGTTCGCAGCAAATATCTTCAGGTTTGCAGGAATTGTCAGCAGGGCAACTCCTTGTTATTTGTTGCTGCTGCTTTAAAATGCGAGGGGAGGGTTTTGAAGAAGGGTGCCAAAAAGAACTTATGAGTAAGTAGGTAATCTAAGAATATTGTACTAAGCCAACAAATTAGTTTAGGCATATGAAATATTTTGAAGTTGTATGAAGCAGCACATAAGTTTAAAATATTTGAATTTATAGTAAGAATCTTTTTGCCTTTTCTTGTTGCTCATATTGATATTCCTGTGCGGGCATTGAAAAGATACAGGAAAACAGAACAGGTGCCGCTCAGCTAGGCAGCTATCTTTCCCCAAAATGCAAAACTAAAGCAAATTACTAACATTTGAATGCTAATAGGGTGCGGTAGTGTCCAAGAATAAATGATTGTAATTATTGATAACACAGCTCACAAAAGTACATGAAAGGTTGTAGGTGGTTTAACAGAGGCTGACAATTTATATGAATCAAAGGCTTTATTAACAAAAATGTTAGGCTTTAGGAAACACTTTCTCTTTGAAGAAGTTATGAAACAAATTATTTTTCAATCATAAATTCTAGTTTGGACTCTACTGATTTGCAATACAGGCTAATGTTTAGAAGGTATAGAGAATTTATTTTGCACTTTTTTTGGTAGAGGAAGAGACAGCAGGAAATAAATTGTGTAGGAAATTAGGTTTTTGATAATTTAGGAGGAATATTTAATCTACTTAAAAATCTAGAATTTCCAAGAAGCATAATTTGCTCATAATGTCATTGTAAATGCATATGATTGTATTTAACGTGAGAAGAAAAACTTATATCAGTGTAATAAAATAATGCAAGTTAATTCCTAACAAAGTAATAAAACTAAAATTTTAAAAAGATTTCAGCTTCTAACATTTTACTTTTTCATAATTGCTTTTTCTGAGACTCATCTTAATGAGTTGTGTTTCTTTAAACTACATAGCATTCAGTTACTCCAAGAATATTGGCAGTGTTTTTGAGCAAACTGCTCATATAATTTGCACAATATTAGATATGTTTAAATGTCCAATAACAGGATAATTAATACTATGCTAAATTTCTATTGATATTATATCACTCAGCTTTCCAAAATTAAATCGAGTTCTAATTTAATAGAATTTTAATGTTTTAAATTTGTCAGTATAAAATTTGAACTTTATTTTTTCTTTCAGCTCCAGAAATTCTGAACTATGATCCTATTACCACAGCAACAGATATGTGGTAAGATTTTGTTAGTTACCTGAATGACTTTATTGAAAGTTGAGTAATGTATATTCTGAGATTCTTTCATTCCAGGTGTAAATAATAAGACTTTCTTTAAAAGATTTTATTAGAGCGTCATTATTATGCCACAGGAAAATATTTACTTGTTCCTTCTTCTTAAGTGACACTTAGCTCTGAGCCAAAGGTACAGATATAAATAGGAAAATGCCTTTCTTTGTTGAAGACTCAGCTAAGTGAAAGAACAAAGTAACCACAGTACAGTGGTACATGTTCTGTACTTAAGGTAAAATGCTTAATAAGAATAGAAGCAGCAGATACTGCATTGTTAGGGCCCACCTAGCAATGGGAGACATCTGATATAGGTCTAGAAGAGTTAGGAGAAGTTATTTGCTAAGCAGAAAAATGAGGTCAGGTCAACACAAAAGTTCAGTTTTGTGAGAGTACATCTCCAGGGAATTGTGAGTTTTTGTGGCTAGCACAAAGAGAACATGATAGGGACTAGAACCAGAATTCATACTGGAACTTCAGTTGGGACAACAGTGCGGGACTGACTCCATAGTTCAAATGGAAGAGTTCAGACTTATTCCCTCTGTTTCATGGAACTGCTAATGAGTTTGCCCAGGAAAAAAGATCCTATGGCTAAATAAGTTTGTGAAACATGTATTGTATTATCTTTTTCTGGCTCCTGAGTGCCAGACTTGTTCTTAACATATTTAAGGGTTTGAAAAGTTTTGCAGTGGAAAACTGCCGGCCCAGCTTTGTGCATTGCCAAACTTGCAGCCCCTATTTGTACAGAAGCCCTGTTTTTTATCTCAGATCATTACTGTATCATTGGACACCATTTAGGAGTTGTCATAGCAGCTTCATGGACTAGTCAACAGGTGTCTGTGTGAAGGGTAGATTGTAGATATGAGAGATACATACACACACACATACACATTATATTATATAACACACACATGCATTCCCTTGTATTCTCTTTCTGTGAGGCAAACATTGAGATAGTACAATTATTTTAGTTTTAATAGTATATTACAGGAACTTTGAAAAGCAATTAAAGTCTGTAGTTTAACTGTACCAGTTCTGAGGACAGGAATATGTAGAGTATCAATTGTACTTTATATAAATGTTTTAAAATTAATACACATTTTAAGTTCTCCTCTTCTCCCTTGTTTTTCAGGAATATTGGAATAATAGCATATATGTTGCTAACTCATACATCACCATTTGTGGGAGAAGACAATCAAGAAACATACCTAAACATTTCTCAAGTTAATGTAGATTATTCAGAAGAAACTTTTTCATCAGTTTCACATCTGGCCACAGACTTTATCCAGAGCCTTTTAGTAAAAAATCCAGAGTAAGTAATAATATTAGTTTGTTTAAATACTACTAAAAAATAAATAATATATGTCTATTAAGAAAAATACATTTTAAAATAGTATATAATATTATTAGATGTATGCTCAAGTTTCAGGTTAAATGTGGAGTGAAATGGTATGAAAGATCTTTAAATAATAAATACGTAACTTCAAATATAAAATAGATAATAGGAAATTTTGGAGTGAAGAGATTTGGGTAATTTCTCTCTCAACCTGCTACTAATCCCTGAAATTCCCTAGAAGAATTAGAAATAGAAAGTTTATAGTAAACATGGCTGGTTATAAGACTTTTTTGTGAAGGATTTGTAGTTAAAAATTATAGTTATGCTACAAGTAGAAATTACTGATTGTCAAACCTTGAAGGATCAGATGCCCTTTGGCAGCCTACTAAAGAAGGACCTTGAAACTATGGTTGAGGACTCTTACTCATTGGCAACTTCAAGGCAAGGAGAGGAGAAGCCCTATTTACTTTAAAATAGTCTGGCTACAGAAAATGTAGAAATTTTGATATATTGTGCATTGGGCTGGGATCCTGATTTCCTTACTTTTCTGGGTCTTTCATCTCTGACAATCACTTAATCTCCTTGAGGACTCCTTTTCTTTATCCATTTAAAAAAAAAGAAAAAAAACCTCACAGGTTTCTTAATTATTTTATTGGTAAATGCAAGTTCAAACAAACTCTCACTGGCTATATTTTGGACATGAAGGTTATTTAGTAGAAAACGTAATAATACTGCAGTTGCTTCTGGTTATAAGCAACTTTCATTATTTTAAATATTTTTTCCCCAATTCTAAAATTTCTATGATGAGTGTACATTAATTATTTCATAGTCAGAAAAAAAACTGAACATAAAAACAGAAGTCTAAGGAAACATACACCAAATGGTAATGGCGGTTGTGTTAAGGTTGGAGTTATAAGTATAGGTGGGAGCTTTCCCTCCTTTTGAAAAATTGTGGTATTTGATCATATTACTTTCATAATAGAAAACAAAATTTAAAAATGCAAAGTGTTGGACAAACATCATTGAAGACTAGACTTTGCTTTTAAGAGTTAGCCATTACTGCTTTTAAGAACACAAGATAATAATAGAGAATATAAATTATTTAGATATATTTTCCTCCAAAGAGTTTGTAAACCCGAGATTTTTATCATTTGACTAATTTTTATTTGTTAAGCTAATATATGTTCTCAAGCTTTTTGACTAGATTCTCCTCTGTAAACTCTATGATAAATTGAATGTTCAGCACATGTCAGATTTAAAGAAATTCTAGGTATTCCAGTTTTCTCTCTTTCAGCAATCATAAGTAGGAAACACTGTGAATTCACATCTGAGCAGGTATCAGGCTTGGAGGTGATGAGGAAATGCAAAGGCTAAACTTTCCTTGATTTTTTTCACTCTTTATTCTGTGTCTTCACGTATAGTTGAATCAAGCAATATGATAACATGTTTGTTTACCAGCTATATTTATAGAATACCTTTCACTTGAACTGGTCAGTTTTGTTTAAGAAAAAAAATCTATCATTTGCCTAGAAAATAAGGCAAGTATTTCCTTCCGCAGTAAAAAGTCTCAAAATTAAGTGCAGTTTCCATTGTCTTCTAATCAATGGCAGACTAGAGTCAAGATTTCTGACTGGAGAAACTACTTTTTGTCTACTAAAAACTCCATGTAAGGTGTATTGGACAAAATAAAGCGGTTTTCATCTCTCTCCTTCGATAAATATAAGTTCATGATGGAATAAAGATTTATGCTCAAAAAGTAAAACCATGAAAGTGCTATAAGACAACTTGGATTATTTTTTTTCATAATATTGGAGAAGATATTGGTAAGACTGAGTATTAGAAGTTATTTGGAGGGCAGTTAAGCTCCCCTTTTCAAAATATAAAGACCCAGTAACTTTATTGGTAATCTACCCTATGGAAATAATCAGAGAAGTTCCAAAAAACATTTTCTCAATGTTTATCACAGTGTTATATGTAATACCAAAATGCTGGCAGCATCAGTGGGGAGCTGGTCTAATAAATTATGTTGTATCTGTTTGAAAGAGTACTAAATAATAACAGCTGTTAATGAATGTATTAACACTTCACTGATGTGGAAAGATGCTTAAGATGCATTGTTGAGTGGGTTTAAAAAAGCAAATTGCAGAAATATGTGGAGTGTGGGAAGGAACCTGTGCATGTGTTGTGTGCATGTGTGTGTGTACATACATATATGTATAGAGTAAATATCTGGAGGTAGGACTGGGTAATGAGAGAACAGAACAAATAATTTTACTTTTTACCTTCACGTGCAATAACATGGTGCAATGTTTTAAAGCACAGACTATAGAGTCAAGGTTCCACTTGACTGTACCATTTACAAGTTAGGAAATTTGGGACAAAATTTAAACTTCTTATATTCTACTTCTCATATCTGTTAAGTGAGGAGAATAAGAGTATTATTATTTCCTAGGTTTCTTGTGATTAATAGATAATATATTTGAGGCATATAGAATAGTCCCTGATGTATAACTAAGCATTCATTAAATGTTAATTGCTGTTATCATTATTAATCTCTTCTGTACTGTTTGGATTTTATACTATGAGTATGTGTTATTCTCATAATAAATGAGAAATATGCCTATAATTTATCAAACCGAAGATACCTTCAACTTTATTTTTAGTTCTTAATTTTCCCTTGGTGTTTTCTTCTAAAAGGAAAAGACCAACAGCAGAAATCTGCCTCTCTCATTCTTGGCTACAACAATGGGACTTTGGAAACTTGTTTCACCCTGAAGAGACTTCAAGTTCCTCTCAAATTCAGGATCATACTGTAAGGTCTTCTGAAGACAAGACTTCTAAATCCTCTTGTAATGGAACCTGTGGTAATCGAGAAGACAAAGAAAATATCCCAGAGGATAGCAGCATGGTTTCCAAAAGATTTCGCTTCGATGACTCGTTGCCCAATCCCCATGAACTTGTTTCAGATTTGCTCTGTTAGCACTTTTCCCTTTGACTCATTTGGACTGAATTTGAAATTTTAAATCCACTCCAGTGTGAGATTGTGGTTTGTAGCTTCATATTTGACATGTTTATATCATAAATGCACTTTTGCATAGAAGAATTTAGGGAAGTGTTTTAATGCTAAGTTACTGGTTGCTAGCATAATATCATTTCCTATCCTGAGATAGCTCTACAGAGGAGAAAAAATATTTAAATATATGACAAAAAATAAAATTGTACATGTGAGTTTACATGTTAATGAAAGAATTCAAGTTCAGGTGAACTTATCAAAATGTTTTATATATATCAGGAAAAAAAAAGTGGTTTGGGTTATGTTGTGGTCATTGTAAACTGAATAAAATGAAGACAACGGAACTTAGGGTCTCTCTCTAAAGTGAGTCCTGTGCCATGCCTCTATTGACATAATTGTTTAGGAAAACAGTGTAAAGATTAAGCCAAAATATAAACTACTTTATAGTTGCTTAAGAGACATTTTACAATTGAAAATGTTTTCAATTGCAAATATTTTGGAACTGTATAAGATTCTTAATTCAGATGGTCTGCTATGTGAGAGAGGTCCTTTAACCTGAGCATAGAAGTTAGAAACCTGATCAGGGATATTTTCTACAAATTGAAACAGAGAAAAGAGTAGCATGGCTTTATTTTTTAACTTAAATGTCTTTTTCCTATTCTCAACATACTTCACATCTAGTAAAGCCTGGAAGATGGAATGTAGATACTATGCAAGTGTAGAGGTTTCTCATCCTTCAGAATCTCTGGAGTAGAAGATACTTAGGTAAAACTAAATATGCTCTATTTTTAGTCAGTCAAATGTATTTATTAATTGAGTATAGAAGAAAATGTTGACAGACTCAGGCAGCTTACTGAATTTTAGATGTTTTCTCAGTCTTAGAACACAAGCCAGTCATTCAGAGCTCTAAAAGAATGCATAAAAAGTATCATAGCACCAGTGGGACTGTTAACACATTGCTAGAGTCAGCAGTAGCAAGGCTGATGTGATCATAAACATGACGACGTGTAATAGCTTAATATTTATTGTGTAAAATTCCTAGTGCATGAGGAGGCTCAGTGTAAGGCCATCTGCAGAGTGGCCTCTAGGTGTGGTCTTTTGCTGGGACCAATGAAAGTAAGTCTAGAGAGAGCAGAATGTTTGACTAGTGGCCAGTGACTGTGTTCAGTCCTAATGGTGGGGAAATTTACTCCTTTTTGGACAATCTATGATGAGTTTCCGCCTGATGACCATTAAAAAGTCTGTTGTATTATCTTGTTAAGATAATTGTGATCTCATGACCATGCTACTGTATCAAAAGAAACTATATTTTCGCAAAACAAAACAAAAAATCAACAACCTGGTGTCTCCCCTTTGAATCATATATTACTCGAAAACCTTAACTTCTCAGACTTTTGATAAGACATCAAATTCTTCAGTAATAACTTAAAACTGTTTTAAATAACTGTGAGGTCACTTTATTTGACTAAATGGTGAATTATTTTGATATCAACATTTTTTAAGCAAAAGTTACTTCTACTTGTACGTTTGTGTGTGTGTGTGTGTGCATATGTGTATAAGTGTATGTATATATGTATAAATTGATAAAATATAGTCTTTAGACAACTTTCTCTTAAAGATTCTTTGCTCTGGCGTATTGTGCTCAACTCAGGTGCCTAAGGAGCTCTCTTATGACATATACATATACATTTAAATTCTTTTAAGAAGTAGTTTATTGGTCCAATAAACTGGACATTGCAGAAGCTAAATGGAGCTCTTGTATATCTAAAACTGATGAGTTGTTTCTAAATTGTTGATTGTCCGTTTATTTGCCTTCAGTATTAAGATAATGCAGATAAAGCTCAGTAAGCCATTGGAGAAGGAGGAAATGATTACTTTTCCAAAAGACAATATTATATTTGTAAATTTTTAGAGGAATTATGCCATACCAAAAAATAAAAATCAAGAAATGTTTGAATTTTAAGTTATAAGATAGTTTTTTAAAAAAACATTTTATACCAGTTTTCTTTTCCTCTGAGGAATCTTAAAATAGTTTATGTTTCCCCTTAGTTAATGGAAAACACAGAGTTGTAAATTTCTATACCTTTTCCCCTAACATTAAGTTTTATCATAAAGAAGCAACTAGTGGTTGCACAAAGAATATAAAAATCCAATCTTTTCATAAAGGCGTTTTAAAATATTTTCGCTGATTGAAATGTGAAAATAAGCCACTCTTTTAAGAGACCTTATTAGCAAATGACTCAGTTCTTTTTCTCCTAAGATTGAAAAAAAAAAAAAAAAAAGTATCAGAAGGAGATGATGCATCTCACTAAAGTGGGAATCTAGAGAACCCCTCTGAATGGGTAGATGTCAGTAACACTTTAAACATATGACAAATGTTAAATTGTGATGATTTTATAAGGTTTAATTTGCTTTTTGAATAGGATCTCTGGATAGATGGGATTTAAAAATAGATGATGTATAGATGACAATTACAATTGTCATTTTAATTCTTTTCCTTACAGTAAAATTAACCTAACTCTGAGCAGTGAAATTATAATGGCACTTTTAAGAGAAGTAAGCAGTACCTGTTCTCCAGCCTGTAATGAGATAAGGTGCTTGTGCTGGAATGTAAATAAACACATTGCTTCCTCTGTCAAGAAAGTCTTGTTATGAAAAAAAAAGTCAGCTGAACTAGTGTGATTAGTGACATAATTGATTTTCATTCTGGCATAAGCTCTTTCTTTCATTTTGGATGGGTCACAGATAGTTCATGGTCCATACTTTGAGTAGTCTTGTTCTAAGCAACATTTATCAATGTCGATATTTATAACTGTTTACATTTCTGCTCTTTATTTTTGAATTTTCGGTTTGATATCTGACTTACAGACTTGTCCATATTCATTATTGCGTAAACAATTGTACTTTAATTTCAAGATTGTGTTAAAATTATCTGACTTCCAATTTGGGGGATTATTACCAAATTATAATTTTATGAAAGTATTTTAAAGGACAATAATTGTAAATTTTATGCAAATTACAACTGTCCTGCCATCTTAACTTTCATTAAATAATCATGTTGTTTAAGGCATATAGACAGACATTATTATGAATACTCCTGTAAAAAAAAAAAGACAACTCTATTACACCAACTTAATGATCTTTCTGGCTAAAAATTAAAAAGCACTTTTTTTTACATTTGTGGCCGTCATTTCTTTTAAAGAATTTCTAAATTTGTTGTTCTTAAAAGCTTGCCTGGATGTTCTAGCCTTTGGCCCCAGTCATCTTTGAACTTTCCAATACAGGTGTGTTCATTAGATCCTGTCTGTGAGAAAGGCCACATAAATTTGAAAACAAGCAGGTCTGTTCTCTGGTAGTAGAAATGTCAATGAATGGCAATGTGCTGTATGTTGCACAAAAGATGAATAAGGGATTCATCAAGAAGTTTATAATCTGGTTGTGGAATAAGGTACAGTCAATTATCATTATTTGTGGTAGTTACGTTCTATAAAGTTCCCACAGCCATGCTCCTAGGGGAAGTATGCGGTTACACTCCTACACATCTCTGCTGATCAATAGGTAACCTTGTTTAAGAATGTTTCTGTTTAAAGATACCGTATTTAACATATATTGTTGGTTCATTAACATTAAACTCACAGCCAATAGCACTGTAACTCATACCTGAGCAAAGCTTATCTAACACATGTATTTTCTTCATAAGGCACATCACAGCCTTCTTGTGCATAGAAACACTACACAGCACTTCTGTACTATGCTTCAGGGCCATTTTAAACTGAAATCGCCAACAAAAAGCATAAAAATGCAAAAAGAAAAAGACACTAAATAGAACACAAAAGGATATTTTATACTAAAAGAGCTGAAATAAAAGGGCAGAGCATTGCTTTGCTCAACTTCAGCTGAGAGCGAGTTGTGTCAGGCGACTCAGATTTTCTACCATGAGTGTTGATTTTGTGTTACAAATACATTTTAGCAAGTAGGTGAATTCACAAATGTAAATAACCAGTCAATTGTTCATGATAAAGTCACCATGTCTTACGTGAAGTGTGATGAGAGTAATGGTGTGCAGAACTTGACAACTGAATCTGTAGGAAGGAGAAATTGGTATGTGTTGAAACTTTCAAATGATAAGTACTTCCCTTTTAGGTTCCACATTTTGTTTTCTTATTCTGGCACCTAGGCATACCCAGATTTTTCTCTTTAACCCAGATACTACTGCTGGGCATTGAAGTTATACGTATTATCTTTACTTGGATACAGTATTAATATCATCAATTGTAAAATAGCTCTAAGTAAAATCACCTCCTCACCCAAACTTCCTGACTCTGTGTTACCCTCCCTTAGTTAACACAGCAGTATTCACCCACACATCACAACTGGAAATCTCTAGGTGTCACTAAAAACTTTGTGTCCTTACTGCACCTCTTCCAATCAGTCATCGACTTCTATCACTTACATCTCCTTAATAAATGTTGTAGTCCGTCTCTTGATTCTTACTAGTATGCAATCTTTCATCTAGATCCATATTGTCAACATCACTTAGAATGGAGTCAGTAAAGTTTTTCTATGAAGGGCTAGTTATTAAATATTTTAGGCTTTGCAAGATAGGCAGTTTCTGTAACAACTACTCAACTGGCTGTTGGAGCACTAAAGCAACCATAAACAATATGCAAACGAACGGGTATTCCAATAAAACTTTATTTATAAAAACAGACAATAGGGCATTTAGTTTGTTAACCCCAAAGTAGATTATTGCAATGATGTTTTAACTGGTTCTCCCAGATCTAGCATGATTAAGACACGAGGAGAGGCCAGAAAGAAATAGGGCAATGCAATGTCACAAGCTAAGGGAAAAATGAGTCTCACCTGAATTGACTTTGTCTAGCAAGCAGACTTACGAGAGGAAGAGGACTAAGAAATGGTCACTGGACATACAGTTTCACTAGAATGGCAAGTGGTTAAGAAAATAGAAAGTAGAGGCCACAGGTATAGATAATTCTTCCAAGAAGTCTGGGGGAAAAGGAGAACTATAGTTTGAAGAGTATTTAACAAATGTTTTAGGAAGGGCTGGACTTGAAAATGTTTGTAGGTAAAGAGGGAGAAAGAGTCTGCATGGAAGCAGCAACTGAAGTGCACGAGAGTGCGAGATAATTGATGACAGAAAATGCCGGAGAAGGTGAGGAGATCTCAAGCACAAATGGAGGGGGTCAGCCTTGGCTAGAAGTGAAGAAGAGGGTGGATAATGATAGAGGTGTGAAGTAAGGGGCTGTCAGTTCCTTCTTTACTAAGAAGATCATAGCTAGTCTGCTGAGAGTGAAAGAGGTGGAGGGGGCTGTGGCTTGAAGAGTAAACATTTGGCAAAAGGTGAGGAACAGAAGAGTCTCTGAACAGTATGAAATGGGTAGAGCTTACAATCGGGAGAGACAGACATTAAATATCAAACATCTTAATTTGTGATTGAATAGTTTGTCATGTAAAGTGTGCGGCCAAGCAATCTTTGTAATACTAATTTCTAATTTCTGCCTATATTTTTTCCTTTTATGTCAGAAGACTGTGCCACTTTGCATCAGAGGAGGTATATGGTAACACTCAAAATGGGGGGGAAGCCCCCAAAACATTCCATTGGGGATCTTATTTACAAATACCCAAGTCTATTGGTAAAAATACAATTTGAAAAGAGTGGAGAAGACTCAGAAGGAAACAAGAAGAGATTATCTGTGGATTTTAGAGCAGCAAGAACCTTGCCCAGTTCCTTAGTGCATGTGGAGAATATTGCAGGACCTGGTAGAGAATGGTCCAACACCAGGAATGTGGCTTCCAGGTAGAACCCAAAGAGTTGTGTGGGGGTAAACAATGTCTCTGGAATGAGCATGATAGAGAGGGGGAAGATAGTATTGAGTCTGGGAAGAGTTTCTCATGTGAATCTTATTACATCATGTTCTTTTACTTTGGACAACATCCTCATGAACAGAATGCTCTTACTATAAAAACAACAGTAGGTTTCATATAACTGGTTCTAACAGTGTCTCTTGGCAGAAGCTGAAAGCGTAAAACCACAATGCAAGTCCTTAAAGGTAATTCTGTTGTTGAAGGCACAGTAAATCGGCTCACCCACCAGTCTTGGCCAAGCCCCTTCTTCCTTGTCTGCCTCCACTACAGAAGCTATTTCAGCTTGCTTGGAGTTAGGGGTGGAGTGGAAGTCTGCTGGGTGGCTTCTGAAAGGCTTTTGGTTTCTTGATGAAAACCAGAAATGCTGTTGACAGCCCCACACCTTCCCACTATTTGGAATGGGAACTGTTTCCACCTCTTGTAACTATGAGGGAAGGGACAAGAGAATCCTGGAGATGCTGGCCCTGACATTATCGACCCACTGAAGTCACGGAAGCAATGGAAGCAGTCATCTCCTCTACTTTTCAGGGTGTGATAAACACTAGATTTTTTGGGTTTTCTGTTATTAGCAGCTGAAAGCATCTTAATTGACATACTCATCCATGTTTCCCAAATTCACATTCCTCTTAATGCAGGAAAGGTGCGTGGCAAGGAAAGTATCCTGTGTCCAGTTATGCTTTGGAAACACATGTTAAACATGCATTTTTACTACATGATTCTTTGGACACTTTAACACTGGGAATCCCCAAGCAAGGAACCCAGTGTGGAGTGTGTTTCATAATTACTTCTACCATTCTAACAACTCTTTGGATATTATCTGTGGACACTTGGAAAACATTGTACCAGATGCCAAAGGTACGTAATTCAATGATCTTCAAAGATCTGGCTTATCCAGTAATAGAATTTGAGTAATTTTGTGAGACCTAATCAGTTCTTGTACTGGAGAAGGGACTGGGAAGGGCAGGTGCCTAAATTCTTGATGCAAGTAAGACCATTTTCAGTTGCCCTCTATGTAACACTGTAAGCTTCATATCTTTATTAGAAATCACCAGTAGGTTCTGATACAACATGTTCTGATTCTCAAAGGCTTTCAATATCTTGAAGATGTTTACTTGATTCCTAAATTCTTGATGCAAGTAAGACCATTTTCAGTTGCCCTCTATGTAACACTGTAAGCTTCATATCTTTATTAGAAATCACCAGTAGTTCTGATACAACATGTTCTGATTCTCAAAGGCTTTCAATATCTTGAAGATGTTTACTTGATAGAAAGTCATTGTCATGGCCTTCTGCTGGGGACTCAGACAGACCTTGGCTTACAGAACCAGCTGACTGCACTCTCACTTCTCTTCACCTCAAATTTACCTCTTTTGTAATATTTTCCACACCTGAAAGCAAAGGCCTTTCCATATGTTCTGACTTCAATCAAAGCTTTCCTGTGAAATAAGTTCCAACATTTTCCCACATAGTTTCCTCACAGACACACACACACATACACACACACACTTTTGTATCTTCTTGTGTGAAAATGTTAAAGTTTCGCCTTGCAGAAAACAAAACAATCTTCCAACTTAATGAAATCTATTAAGTCTTTTCCCTTAAAATACATTGCTAAAGAAACTGTTCAAGAATGTCTACAATGGGCAGGGTGGGTGCAAGTGTGGTCGGAACCAAATGAATAATCTTTCACTTCAGGTTTTATGCCAACCCTATGCTATGGTAAACTCTGAGAATAAGCAAAAAAGGGATTATTTTATAATTAGTCGGAAGGATTCTGCCCTCTGTGGTTCACCACTGGAATTTAAAGTAGTAATTGTAATACCTCTTTGAAAGGCCAAAGGAAAGATATATGCTAATTACACTGATATTTCTAGCTAGATTGTAAAATGCAAGTGGGTCACCAATTACAGACATAATTAGAAGTGTACAATCACTGTAGTTATATTGAATAACAAACAAATGGATGCAAAATGTGTGTGGGGAAAATTATATGATCAAATTATTGAATAAATAGAACATAACAGATTCTGCATGTTCTATAATGCATATGACAACCCTTCCTTAATCTATAAACTAATAATCATGAATAAATCGATGAGGCTTCAGGATCTTCCCTGGTTTCAGCCCAGATCATTTTATAACTAAATTTTATAACTTTTATGATTCAATTAACTGCCTATATAGTCATACAAAGTCAAATTTTATAGGCGAAATATTGTAGTTTATTTGTTTCTTCTTTGAAAGTAGTTGTTAGACCAATTTAATAAGAACGTGGTTAGGTTTTAAATTGGGATTTGCACAAAAAGGCCTCTGAAATAAATGAATATTTAAGTAATCACAGACTAAAGACTATTGAAAACAAGTTTAAAGGAAGAAAAAGAGCTTGGCCATCTATTTAGAGGCTTTTTTGGCTGCTTTAACCTGTGTGAACATCCACTACTTCTTTCTTTTACAAAACAGCAGTAATCAGCTGTTTGTGTCTTTGATTAGTTCTGGTCCTTATTCATTTAATACTAATGAGTAAGCATGGGATACTACAAATAAACCTGTCTCCTTTCTCCCCAGAAATAGAATAATTACAATGTCAATGGCCAGGACTTTTATATTACTAAATTTGTTAGAGATTTAATTACTTTGGCTTTGCTCCAGTACCCCTGAACAACATGGCAAATAATCTCACAATATTGTATCTAAGTAGTCTGCTTAACTTTGGAAGTTCTTTACAACATATGTTTTTATAAATGGGTGTTTGTGTGTCTATATAAAAATATTGCCTTTGGGTATGTCTATATTCTGAGATATGTAATATATAAATTAAAGGAGAAAGAATGAAGTTTGCCAAAGGCCCACTGTGAATCAGAAATTATATTTGGCTCTTTTATTCATGTTGTTTCATTTAATCTGCACAACAACCCTGCAAATCAAATATTATATTCATTTTGTAGGTGAAGAAATTGAGTCTCAGAGTTACTTTTCAAAGCTGGGATTTTAGCTCAAGTTCATCTGACTTCAAATGCCTTTACTCTTTCTATCACAATAAATTTGAATTAAATTTTCCAGAATTAAATTAAAAAAACTAGAAGAAAGTCATTGGAATCTGTCTATATTTTTAAAAATTTGGTTAACAATTTTAATTTACGTATGTCTAATTAAAAGCTACAAATGTATCATGAAGCCAATTAAAATTAGAATACTCTAAATAGCAATATTTATTGAATTACAGAGTGTAGTATCTGCTAAATAAAAGAGAGAAACATGAACAATTCACTAAAGTGTTTTCTGGTGAGCCATTTATTTTACACATTATACCTATATTCATGCACAATTTACTACATATGGAGCAAAAATTGGTATAAAATGAGTCTTCCATAACTCTTTATCTATAATGTCTGAAAAATGTCTTTTAAAGGTAGCCTTATTGGAAGACCTTCTCCAGGCAGGAGGAATAGCACTGGATCTGACGCAGGAAATGCATGGCTCCTACAAGGGACTGAAAGGTCTCCAGGGAGAGGTGAGGCAAAAGGCTGAGGAGGTGGGCAGGGGCCATGTTGACAAGCTTGGCTTTTACCTTAAGGCTATGTGGTGCCATTAAAGAGTTTTAAGACAGAGTTTGACATAATCATATTCTGTGTTTTAGAAGCATCATTGTTTGGATGCTATGTGGAGGATAAATTGAGAAGGGGTCAATCTGAAGGCAGAAATACCACCTAGGAGGATTATTTCAGTTGTTCTGGCAAGAGGATGGTGGTGTCTGAGGAAGCCGAGAGAAATGCATGGATTCAAGTAAGAGTTGGGAGGTAGAACGGATAGAGTTCCCAATTATTTGGATGTTGTTTCAGTTCGTTTTGTGTTGCTATAACAGAATTACCTGAGACTGGTAATTTATAAAGAAGAGAGGTTTATTTGGCTTATGATTCTGGGACAGCTGCATCTGGCACAGGCCTCAGGCTGCTTCTACTCATAGTGGAAAGTGGCAGCAGCCAGTGAGTGCAAGCAGATCAAATGGCGAGAGAGGAAGCAAGAGAGAGAGAAGGTGCCAGGGTCTTTTTAAGCAATGAGCTCTTGCAGGGACTAATAGAGCGAGAACTCACTCATTAAGCCCCCCTCCCCCAGGGAGAGCATTAATCCATTCATGAGGGATCCGCCCCCATGACTCAAACAGCTCCCAGCACTGCCACATTGGGGATCAGATTCCACATGAAGATCAAATGGCGAGAGAGGAAGCAAGAGAGAGAGAAGGTGCCAGGGTCTTTTTAAGCAATGAGCTCTTGCAGGGACTAATAGAGCGAGAACTCACTCATTAAGCCCCCCTCCCCCAGGGAGAGCATTAATCCATTCATGAGGGATCCTCCCCCATGACTCAATCAGTTTCCAACACTGCCACATTGGGGATCAGATTTCCACATGAGTTTTGTTGGGGACAACACGTCCAAACTCCATCAGATGTGTAAGATGACGGAGCATATAAAGGATGATTTTCAGATATTTCTTCTGGGCAACCATTTTGATTGTATCTATTTAGAAAGACAGAAAAAACTGAAGAAGGAACAGATTTGAGGGAAAGATGAATTCATTTTTGGTTGTGTTGATTGCGATGTTAGTTTTTGGCTATATGGTTTTGGAACTCAATGGTGTGGCTAGCCATGGAGATGTAAATTTAGGTGTTGTCATTGCAGAGCCAATTGAATGAAGTGATTGTCCAGCTCAGCATAGGGCAGTGAAATTGAGCAATGTGCTAAAATGCCTTGTACAGTTCAGATCTCCATATTAGAAAGTCTTATTGACTTGCTTCAAAGTCTTCATTAGGATATCGTTTGGGAGAAGAAAGGTATAATAGGATGGCAGTAAGTGATTGGATGAACAATGGAAGGAATTCAGTCTTTTTCATAGAACACCCACCATTCCTATCTACATGCGTATGCGGGGTGAGCACTTCCATGTTTATGGGTAGCTGCAGGAGTGGTGGTGGGTAAAACATGGCTCTACCTCTATAAGCACCCCATTTCCTTTCTTTATCTATGTCCCCTTCCCAATTCCTTTAAGGCTTTGTAGTCAGGTTCTCTCCCTACTATGAAAATCTCTTCACAGGGAGGATCTGAAATATATTTGTGCAAAAGTGAAAATGACAAATATAAGCTTAATGAGTTATCCCCAATAACAGATCATATTTTCCAAAAAATGTCCATAGAAATGTTTATGATCTCTCATGTTCTTCCACAACCTTGCCCCTCCCTCATCCTCATTTGTGTGACTGCACAAATAGGTGACATTTGTGAGCTGTCAAAATGTTTGTGAAAAGTTAAACAAAGAAACGCCTACTAAATCAAATCGGCCAGACTACTTGTATATTTCTTCTTAGAAAGGTTAGAAATGAAAATAAAACCTCACTGCAAGTGAGATTTATAAGTTGTTCAAATTTTTGCAACATGTCCGATCTTCAAATGTAAATAAACTTTATTCCATTCGCTGGATAGGAAATGCTCACTTTTGCTTTGAAACTATAGTAAAACCTGTGAAACAGATTAATTTCTCTCAAAAATAATTCTGTTCTTCACCACGCCTCACTCCTTCTTCCTCCTCCTATCTTGTTCCCCTCCTTCCCTTTCCCCCAACTGCTCTGTAACATCTTAGACTGTAAAAAAAAATAACAATATTGATAAATAAATAAATTTTTAAAAATGTGTAATTCTGTAGTTTCACTCAGGAAGCTAGTCTGCACTCTGCTGTTAAACTTGCAGGCATTTATGAGTCAATCATCTGAAAATCTAACTAGAAACTTCAGTAATTATATCTTATGACCACAAGATCATCTTAAATATGTATGAAGAATTTTTTTACCAAATGGTGTTTTGCAGCCAGAAAAACTATATTGTCAGAATATTGTGTGTCTATTATTGGTGGCTTTGAAACTTTGGAAAATGAGCCAATGCCTGAAAATTTTCCATAATAGTCTAAGAGACTTCTTGAGTTTTATTGAGATATAATTCACATACCATAAAGTTTACCTATGGAAAGATTTAAAGTGTGCAATTCAATGGTTTTTAGTATATTCAGAGTTGTGCAACCATCACCACTCTCTAAATCCAGATCATTTCCATCTTCCAAAAAGGAAACACTGTACCTACTTATAGTTACTCCCCAGTTCCTCTCGACCTACTCAGCTCTAGGCAACTTTCTCTCTCTATGCAATTGCCTATTCTGGACATTTTATACAAATGGAATCATAAAATAAGTGGTCTTTTGTGACTGGCTTCTTTCATTAGCATGTTTTCAAGGTTCATGCATGTTGTAGCATGTATCAGTACTGCATTCCTTTTTCTTGCTGAATAATATTCCACTGTATGGATATACCATATTTTGTTTAACCATTAATCAGTTGAAGGATGTTGGGGTTGTTTCCACCTTTTTCACTGTTACGAGTAATGCTGCTATAAACATTACTGTACAAGCTTTTGTGTGGACATATGTTTTCATTTCTCTTGAGAATACATGTAGAAATGGAATTGGTGGGTTGTATGGTAACTTTGTGTTTAACTTTTTGAGGAACTGCACACTGTTTTCCAAAGTGGGTACACCATTTTACATTCTTAGTAGCAGTGTGTGAGGGTTCCAATTTCTTCATATCCTCCCATACTCTTGTTTTTATCTGTCTTTTTTATTATTGTCATCCTAGTGGGTATGAAGTGATACCTCTTCATTGTTTTGATTTGCATTTCCCTGATGACTAACAATATTGAGCATTTTTTTCATGTGCTTATTGGCCATTTGTCTATTGAAAGAAATGTCTATTTCTTTTAAAAATTCTTTTGCTAATTTTAAAATTAGGTGATTTGCTTTTTTGTTATTGAGTTGTAGGAATTCCTTATATATTTTAGATACAGATAAGTCTCCTTAATATTTGAGGAACTGCATCAAAGAAAATAAATATTAGATAAATCAGAATATTTCATGTTGGCACCCAAAATAGAGATATACAGATATACATACAAATAAATATAAGATAAAATTCTTTCATGTTTTAGCAAGGAAAACTCCTCATTCATTTCAATAACAAAACATTCAAAGAGTATACAAATGTACAAACGACAGGAAATAATTAAGCCGATTATGGCATACTCAGTTGATGAAACATTATACCGCCTTCAAAATGATAATTATGAAATGTTCTCCATGACCTTGGAAAATTTCTATGATATGTTAAGTGGGAAAAAAGCCCACATATACAGTATAATCTCAACTAGGTTTAAAAAAATTTATAGAGGGCCGGCCCGGTGGCGCACTGCGCTAGTGCGCTGCTTGGGAAGTGCGGCTGCACTCCCGCCGAGGGTTTGGATCCCACATGCAGACCGGTTCCCGCTCATTGGCTGAGCGAGGCGCGGGGGAGGCACCGGGGGTTGCGATCCGTTGCCAGACATGGAAAAAGACAAAAAAAAAAAAAAAAATTTATAGAAAAATATCAAGAAAAAATATGCCAGTATGTTAACCATGTCAGCACCTGGTCAGTGGAATAATAGGCGACAACTTTTCCCATGCTTTCCAGTTATCTACGATGAGCACGCATTTCTTCTGTAATCAGATATTTGATGGGAGAGCAGGCAAAACTGTCTTAGCAGTAGCACAAAGATTGTAAAACTAAAACAATAGACTGTCTTTAAGGAATCGTGATGATTTTGGAAGTACATCGTGTTTCATGGCATTGTATTGTATCTTTTTGAGTAACGTGAGAAAGTTGGAGTCATTTTACCTACTACATCCCACAACCATATCTTGGGCGTTATTTCTCCAAGTATTTTAGGTACTTCTAGGAAAGTAGCTTGACATACTATATAAGACACATTTCCTTGCCCAGAAACAATATTTTATAGCATTAAGGCACCCCTCTACTTTGCAATATCTGTGAAATCCTAACAAAGGACAATTTTCTTTGTTTACTTTTTGTTTGCTTGCTTGCTTCATATATTATTGAAAAGGGGGCCCATAAAGCTTTCAAAAACATTATTTTGTGCCACAATAACTCTATGCAGCTTGTTTTTCTCAAAGGTCAAGGATATTACCATGATGTAGGCAAGCAATGGATCTCTGGCCGCAGTTCTTGCAACTGCTATCATTTCAAGACAAACCACTAATTGCTGAGGAATTCACTGGGAGCTAAAAAAGAACTTTTCTTCATAGCATACTCCTTGAAGCCTCTTGCAGATTTCTCTTGTTCTCAGGCTCCAAGTTCTCATTATCCACTACGGTTCTCATTCCCTACTCTCCATGTGAATGTATTTTAAGGCAAAACTTCTTTTGAAAAACAAAATGTTCTGGTGGGTTTGGATCCACAGTGACACAGTGATGCTGGCACAGAGCTGTGGACACATGTCCAGAACTGCTGTTTGTAAATGCGATAGAAATTTTACTAAAAATAAGAACTTTCTTTGCAATTTATAGAGTATGGATAAAAAGGAAGCTGCTGTTGTCCTTTACTTTTCAAATGCTCTTTCATTTCCTGCTGTGTGCTGATGTTTCAAAGCCTCCACACAAATTAAAGTTCCAATGAGATTTGCCATAGCGGTTTCTTGGGAATGTCCATAAATACTTTTTTTTTTTTTTTTTGCTTTGGTATTTGTTCTCAGCAGAAAGTGTTGTTTGTGGCTATCCCTTTTAAAATTATGTCTCTTTTTAAGATCTGAAAAATGAGCTTCTGTGTTTTTCAGGAAGCAAAGAACATTTTTTCCTGCCTTGCACAGGGCTGAGGGGTTTTACTTACGCAACGTGGAGGTAGAGTTTCAATTACTGATTCTACTTGATGGTGACAGTGAACTCACTACTGTTTTCCCCTTTTAAGTAAACTTTTCCTACATTTTTTCCTGTGAGTGGTCATTGTTTCAGCAGATTAATTATTTTACCACGTAAAGTGGTAGTTTCTCCCTCTGCTCTGTGCGCTGAATAATTCAGGCTGTTCCTTGTGCTGAGACAGCGCATCGCTGGGTTTTAGCAACATTTACCAATTTGCTCAGAGATTTTCGTCTATCCAGGGACTTAGAAGTTCGGTAACATTTAAATAACTTTAAAGAAGAAAAAAAAGAATCCTGCAATTCAAAGTGGATCCCCCGAAGCATAACCCCTGCTGGGCTCTGGGTCACAAAAGCAGTAAATTTATTACTCTCCAAGGCTTTGCAATATTAACTATGGTGGCTAGTGCTTATTTTCTTCTGTTTCACTTTTTTTTTTTTAAACAAAAGAGATTCCACTAAAGCAAACACACACACACACACACACACACACACACACACACACACACACACACACACACCAGGAATGCAAGGGCATTTCCAATTTCAATTCCTTTCCACAGCACTTTCTATTCCCTGGGGAACATTGGGGAACGTGGGAAGTTGTTAACTAATCCTGCTATTTGACATCCCCTTCTCAGGTCTGGTCACTTAGGACCGAGCAGTTTTCAAATATACCAACCATGTGACGAATCTATTGATGGTAATAATAACTAAAGTTTATCGAGTACTCATTTGCCACGTACAATGTAAATTATACCCTTATCACTCCTTTTCTCATTTAAATATCTTAACAACCAGCAGAGGTAAATATTATTATTATCCCTGTCTTACTAAAGTGAAGTAAATCAGCCAAGTTTACATAGTTGTCTTAGCTCAGATTGCTGTAATGAAATACCGTAGACTGGGTGGTTTAAAAAACAGAAATTTATTTCTCACAGTTCTGGAGGCTTGGTGATCCAAGATCAAGGTACTGGTTGATTTGGTTCCTGATTTGCAGATAGATGCCTTCTTGCGGTACGGTGGAGGGAGAGATCATCTCTCTCTCCTGCCCTTTCTTATAAGGGCACTAATCCCATTCATGGGGACTCCACCCTCATGACCTAGTTATCCTGCAAAGGCCCCATCTCCAAATACTATCACATTGGGGGCTTCAACACATGAATTTTGGGGAGACACAAACATTCAGTCCATAGCAACAGCCAATAAAGGGCAGAGGCAGGAATTTAATGAAGGCTACCCTGGATACCAAAGAGCATTTGCTTCCTATCTCTATTATTTTGGGCTTAACTACAAAAGTACTTATATCTGTCAACAGTTCCAATTATTTCCACATACTTCCCATGGACAAGAGTAGAAGTTTGCAAATCTCAGGTGTCCACTAAAATAGTGTATAGCCACCTCCTTGCACTGTACAAAATGGCTAACAAGGAGCACTAGAATCCTGTGTGTTCACAGTGTCTTCAACAAATATGATATTCTATATTATTTGGAAATAAATTGATAAAAATTAATAGAATATAAATTTTAACAAAGTTGTTCTAATAGGGATTGTAAAGTGAATGCAATATCTGTTTGCTTTAACAGCATTTAGGAATTTAAAGTATAAGTAGAATTACATTATGTTTTATGTTTTTCTTATTAAAAGTTTACATTATATTTTATAACTTTTTAAAGTGTGAAATGCATTTACCATAGAAAATACAGAAAAACAAAAATGAAAATAATTTAAAAAATCAACGTAGATCCCTATATTGAGGGATAACCATTGCTAATATGTTGGTTTATCTTTTTCTTTTACTTAATATATCAGAAATCTATTCTTGCCACAAAATGTTCTAACAAAGCATTATTTTTAATGATTACATACTATGTCATTGTATGGGGATAGCATTCTTTATTTAACCAATGCCCTATTGGCGAACATTTCATGTTTTAAACTGTTCATTGTTGAAAACAAGGCAGCAATTATCCTTGAAGGCAAATCTTTGCGTACACTTGTGATGATTTTCTTAAGATAATTACTTAAAAGTAGAGCCTCAAGGTAGAAGAATATGTAAAATATTACAGTTTTTTCCTTCTGGAAAACTCATACTATTTTAAAGCCCATCAGCTGCATGAGAGTGCCCATTTCTCCACCCTTGCTAACTTTGGGTATTATGAATTTTCAAGTCTCTACCAATTTAATAGGAGAAAAACAGTATTTTGTCTTATTTTTCATTTCTTTAAGTCACTGCGAGGCCAGGCTTGTTTTCATAGTTTATTAGTCATTTGCATTTCTCTTTGTATTACCTTTTAAGAAGCAAGATTTTAGAAAAAAAATTTGGCTCAGTCTAAGCAATATCAAATATCCTGATGATAGGTTTAAAAAAAAAGGTTTTAGATATTTTTTCTGGACTTTTCTTCCTTTATTTAGATGCCAAAGCATGGCCTTTGGAGTTGGAGGATACCTTTAGGTTTGACACATTCTAGGCATGACCTTGATCAGCTTGGTGGGCTTTTCCCCTGTGAATGGATGCACATGTGGTGAGCACTAAATGAACATTTGAAGAAATCTTCAAATTAATGACTAATTTGACCCAAAATAGAACTTTTTCTGACTTGACTCGAAACTAAAATGCTGAGTCACCAAGTTATTTGTGGCTACAAAAAATTTACTGGCAGGTAAACTGGGACTATCAAATTCAGTTCCATCTGTAATTGAATTAGAGACCCACATTCTTTTCTCCAAGGAGATTGGTGTACCAAATAATGCCTTTGACATTGGATAGTATTAAACAGGTTTTCAACCAATGAACAAAGTTTTATTTATGGAAAATGTCAAGGATGATAAGCATGAAAGAGTAGCAATATCAGATTCTATCTAACAATAATTGAACATAAAGAGAAATAAATTTCTGCCAAACAAATAGAAATGTTCTGTTCTGAGAAGCTGGATTAAAGATTTGTGGAATCTTAGAGGATCCAAAACAAATGCAAAACAAATATTTCAGATGTGGGCAATTATAGGTAGAAAGTTCCATGAAAACCTGCAATGTTTCAGTCAGAAAGAAAGGGACCTGTTCTTGAATGGCCAAGATAAATGCCGGATAATATTCTCCTGTTTGTGGTTGATGCATTTTCCAGAATTTGGAAATTGTCATTTCCAGGAAATATCCACTTCCCTGTCCCTCCCCCATTCCTGCATGTTCATGAACACACACCCCCCCACACCCACGCACACACACCCTAGTCCAGGATTGTGTAACTCCACTGTGAATTATTCAAAGTAACAGAGACTTTGCATGTCCATCTTCAACACTGAGTCTGGCACAAAGCAGGTACTCACTAAATGTGAATATGGATGGTGGAATGAAAGAACCAACCTGCCAAAACATGCTAGAACAAAGCCTCCAGGTAGGTGATCCTGGTATTGTCTTCTCACCTATTAATGAGAAGACAGAGGCTGAGTTGAGATTTATTCAAGATTATATAGTTAGTGACAGAGCTAAGACTTGAACTTAAGTCTACTCCTAGAATTATGTTCTTTCAACTACAAAAGAATATCAGGTTACTCATTGTTGAGTCTCTGTTTCATATCATAAAAGTTAATTCAATAATATTGTAAAGATTATTTCTCATCCCATATTTATTTATACCTTGTTTTATTACTCAAATAATTTGGAGCAACCTATGACTGTACAAGGAGGTGGGGTAGGGGAAAGGGAGAGAATAAAGATTAGTTTTGAAAATATACACTAGAATAGCTAACATTTAGTGAGTGCTATGTGCCAAACATCATTCTAAGTGCTTTCTATGAATTTTCTCATTTAGTACACACAAGCAACTCTGTGAGGTAGGTACTACTAGTATCCCAATTTCACAATCATAGACAATGAAACACAGAGAACTCCAGCAACTTTCCCAGGTCACAAAGCTAATAGGTGGTGAAGCCAGGATTTAAACCTAAGCAGTTATGGCCCTAGAATCAATGCTCAAAGCACTATACTAGTCTACCTTCTAAATATCCTTAGGATCTGTACTTCAAATTCTGTCTCCAGATCCATGCCCTGGGAAACTATGCCCCTAAATCTATCCTAACATATGGTTCTAAGAACCAAACCCTATGCTCATCTCTCAGGCTTATTACATGCCCACTTTGGTAAATGAGTATTTATTGAGATCAGCATTGGATACTATTTTTTAGCTGTTCTCAGGAGGAGGATTGATCCATATTGAGTCTTAGTTCAGATTTTGAGCTCCCTTATTTATTGGTTGTATGATCTTGGGCAAGGCACCTGCCTTTGTGCCCCAGATTTCTCATCTGTCAAATTTGGATAATATTAGCAACTATGATGTGTTTAGTGTGAGCATTAAATCTGACCATGGACAAAAAGTACTTAGCATAGTACCTGGCCCATGGTACAATAAATAAATAAATGTATTAATTATTAAATCAATGTTAGCTATTATAATTATGAGAAAATATAACACTTTGAGGTTGCTACATTAAGGACCCTGTTTGGTCCAATTCTCAGAGAAAAATCTGAATCATTAGGATTAAGAAAATAAAATCAAGCCTAAATAATACATATAACCAATAACTGTTAGCAGCTCAGCATTAATTAAACTCTAGCTTTTGGTTCAATTGTCTGACCTAAATTTGGTAAGTCTAGCTCATTCAGACCCAGATATCTATTGAATTTTTTAAATCTACAAGCTTTCTAGATCAGTTTACTGTTTTCACATTTTAAAAGTATAATGCTAACCATACAAATTTAGAAATTATAGAAATGTATAAAGGGAAAAACATCACTCATGGTCTCGTATTTTTAAAATTGCTGAGAATTGAATAAGTCATAATTCTTGGTTTATACCATACTATTGTCATTGGTCCGTGCACAGCCATCTTTAATTCTGTTTACTCATCATTAAATGGCATATTGAATAGCAAAGACCCACTTCCCTGCCCGAGAAGTAGAATATTACTAGTAACTGTCTTTTACCTATTCTCTTTTCTCTGAGTCCTTCTGACCTTGTGTCTTCCTGCCAGAGGTAGCCACTGTCCAGGATTTTGTGTTTCTCACCATGCACACACATATGCACCCAGATAAACATACGTGCACACAAACACACATCTACATGCATATGTATGTGTGCCTACGTAACACAATATTGAGCTTAGCCTGTTTTTGAACTGTCAAAAGGCAGTTTTGATGTATCACTGAGATACTAAGAATTGTCCATGTCATTTTATATGGCTGAAGTTTACTAATTTAAAAACTTTATAATATTTTATCATGTGGCTACAACCCACTATCTGCCAATATCAAATATCTGACTATTTGAAATCATCCAGATAAATGATCAGTATTTTCTATTTTTCTTTCTAGACATTTGATTTGTTTAAATAGAGCCCGAATTAAAATACAACATTCTGCCATAATGAAAACTGTTTTGATTTAGGAATGTTTGTCTCATGTTTTGTATTTTCTCATAATTAGCCTCCTATTTTCCCTCATGTGTTTCAGGATTTTGTGTTCCTGAAGGCATTTTTTGGTTTACTTTGTACCATGTAATCTACAATGTCTCATCTTCAAATAACTGTCCTCACTGAAACTCTTGTTAGCTCTAGTAGGATTCAGATGAGGAAATGTTCAGAAGTAATCTTTATTTGCTTGGTGTAGAAATTCCTACTGTTCAATAGTTTATTTTAAAACAACTCAACCCCCCTTGCTGTGCCAACCAACACATGTGTAATGATGCCAGCCTTTTTAGGCATCATTATCTCTGCTGGAGGGAATCGTAAAGAATTTAACATGAAGTTTACTACTATCTCTATCTGAATATAAGAACCGATAAAACCATTTGGTTCTAGTATATCTAAATCCAGTACTAGTAAAATGGATAAATAATGATTAGAAAAGCCCAAAAGCCAAAACCTAGCTAGGCCTTTATGTCTAGAATGATTGTAGCACAACACGCCATGCACATTTTTGAAAGAGGATATTAGTTCAGAGAAGGGTCAAAATAGTTACACACACACACACACACACACACACCTCAGTGTCGCGCCCGTACCGGACCGGGACCGGCCACGGGATCGCAACCCTCGGTGTTGCTCCCGCCCCTCGCTCAGCCAGTGAGCGGCCGGTCTGTATGTGGGATCCGAACCCTCGGCAGGAGCGCCACCGTGCCTCCCAAGTGGCGCACTGACCGGCAACAGGATCGCAACCCTCGGTGTTGCTCCCGCCCCTCGCTCAGCCAGTGAGCGGCCGGTCTGTATGTGGGATCCGAACCCTCGGCAGGAGCGCCACCGTGCCTCCCAAGTGGCGCACTGACCGGCAACAGGATCGCAACCCTCGGTGTTGCTCCCGCCCCTCGCTCAGCCAGTGAGCGGCCGGTCTGTATGTGGGATCCGAACCCTCGGCAGGAGCGCCACCGTGCCTCCCAAGTGGCGCACTGACCGGCAACAGGATCGCAACCCTCGGTGTTGCTCCCGCCCCTCGCTCAGCCAGTGAGCGGCCGGTCTGTATGTGGGATCCGAACCCTCGGCAGGAGCGCCACCGTGCCTCCCAAGTGGCGCACTGACCGGCAACAGGATCGCAACCCTCGGTGTTGCTCCCGCCCCTCGCTCAGCCAGTGAGCGGCCGGTCTGTATGTGGGATCCGAACCCTCGGCAGGAGCGCCACCGTGCCTCCCAAGTGGCGCACTGACCGGCAACAGGATCGCAACCCTCGGTGTTGCTCCCGCCCCTCGCTCAGCCAGTGAGCGGCCGGTCTGTATGTGGGATCCGAACCCTCGGCAGGAGCGCCACCGTGCCTCCCAAGTGGCGCACTGACCGGCAACAGGATCGCAACCCTCGGTGTTGCTCCCGCCCCTCGCTCAGCCAGTGAGCGGCCGGTCTGTATGTGGGATCCGAACCCTCGGCAGGAGCGCCACCGTGCCTCCCAAGTGGCGCACTGACCGGCAACAGGATCGCAACCCTCGGTGTTGCTCCCGCCCCTCGCTCAGCCAGTGAGCGGCCGGTCTGTATGTGGGATCCGAACCCTCGGCAGGAGCGCCACCGTGCCTCCCAAGTGGCGCACTGACCGGCAACAGGATCGCAACCCTCGGTGTTGCTCCCGCCCCTCGCTCAGCCAGTGAGCGGCCGGTCTGTATGTGGGATCCGAACCCTCGGCAGGAGCGCCACCGTGCCTCCCAAGTGGCGCACTGACCGGCAACAGGATCGCAACCCTCGGTGTTGCTCCCGCCCCTCGCTCAGCCAGTGAGCGGCCGGTCTGTATGTGGGATCCGAACCCTCGGCAGGAGCGCCACCGTGCCTCCCAAGTGGCGCACTATAGCAGTGCGCCACCGGGCTGGCCTCATGATCCCTAATTTAATCAAATCTGCAAAGTCCTTCTTGCCATATGTGTAAATTAACATATTCACAGGTTCTAATGATTAAAACACAGACATCTTTGGGGGTGGGGTCATTATTCAGCCTACTGCACCAAGTGGACTGAACCAACCCTAGAGACGAAAGGGCTGAGAGCTTCTGTCACAGCCAGACCACCCTGTAGTCTTGCAGAAGGAATGAGCATGGTGAAGAGGCATCTGTAATCTTCAATGATGGTCTCCTCTATGCTCCTTTATGACTAGCCCACCATAATCTCAGCCACAATCTTTCTCGTTGCAAGTTAGTGTATCTTGGTTCCTAGTTGGTAGCCTTAACTTAGCCCATCTTGCTTCCTCATCTTTATAATAATAACATTTGACATTTAAGTTGAGTCTATACTATATGCCAAGCACTTTTTAAAGAGCTTTACCTGTACTAAATTAATCATCAGGATAAACCTCTGAAATTGTTACTACTGCTATTCCCATTTTACAGATGAGCAAATTTAACTGCAATTTACCCAGTACACACAGCTTACCACAAATACTCATTTTCTCTGCTTATATAAGAGTTGATAGTCTGTGGCTTTTAACACTCTTTCAGAAATAGAAAGTAAATTCAGGTTCCTACCACTGAGGACCAGTTAGGATGCTTGCAGCTGCAGAGTTCACTATATGCAATGGGGTTTCAACAGTAAAGATGTTATCATCTCTCCAAAGAAGAAGTCCAGAAATAGGGTTGCAAGGGTGGGTTAATTCAGCTGCTCAGTTGTGTCAAGATTTCTTTTATTAGGGAAGAAAGTCCTTTTCCAAAGCCCCTAAGCAGTGTTTCTTTTTTGGCTTGATCCCTACACCATTCACTGGCAAAGGGGAATGGCCGATCATGACTCCTCTCTGGGCCTGCATCTAACTACCATGAGCTGCCTGATCCCTGAACAAAGCCAGGGCCTACTAGCAAAGGGAAAAAGAGGGAGCAGAGGGAGCAAAGGGAGCCTGCCCTCTCCAGGACACCCGCACACCACCAGAGTACAGCATGTACGATGTCTAGCACACATCTGAAAAATAAGCCCGTAACTAACCCCACGGTATCTCCTGCCCTGTGTAACTAATAGGCCCTCCGGCTGCTTATTGCCGGGATGCAGAGCAGACTTCACAGATACTCCTCAGCTGCGGCTGGGGTGGCAGCATGCCAGGCAGGGGCATGTGGACTGTGACTGAGCAGAGTGTTATTGGAAATGGTGCTTGCCTCCCTCCTTATCAGTGCGACTCAAAGGGTTCATGTGGTAAATAGGTTTATATAACTCTGAAGAGTATATTTGTCCACAAAGAAGGAAAATGTTTTCATTACAGAGCAAACGTGCATCTTCTCAGATAGGGACCTTTTATATTCATTGGAATTTTAAAAAAAGTTATTTTCTATATTTTTCTTCACTAAGATATCGTATTTCACCAAGAGTCAAGCATGTGGCACCTAATCTATCTTCCCCGAGCAGAACAGAGCTGAGTCATTGACACGGGGACTCAAACCTTCACTCCCAAGCAGCCTGAGAAGGCCAAGCCAGAGCTGATTCTCCTGTGCTCAGTCCCCCTCCCTCTCGCACAATAAAAGCTCATGTCAGAATCAAACTCCAGACATTTGACTCGTATATCATAGCTCTTGAACAAACTGTTCCTGTATCAATGTTCCCGCTGCCATTTGACCATTTTGATGTTTATTTCTTGAGAAAAGTAGGATAGTTTAGTCCGGAGGTTTAATCAAATAGATGGACATATTGAAACCAAGTGTCCTTTCTTACTATCAGACTGTTCGCTGCCATTTGACCATTTTGATGTTTATTTCTTGAGAAAAGTAGGATAGTTTAGTCTGGAGGTTTAATCAAATAGATGGACATATTGAAACCAAGTGTCCTTTCTTACTATCAGACTGTCCAAAGCTAAGAGCAGCCCCCTCACCATTAATCAATAACCAGATAAAGAGCTGTCTGCTGAAGAGGACTTCTGCTACAGTGGCCTAGCCCACACCTCTGGCACATGAGGGACGGATCAGTGGGCTGGAATTAGCTGGAAAGTTCAAGATAATAAAGCAGGCGAGTGGCAGGGAACACTTCTTGTTTCGACTTCAGCTTGCATCACTGTGACTCTTTGCTGCCATTTCCACTTTTCAGATGTAGATCAGAGTCTGTAGAGTAATTACCCGTGAGTGAGTGCAAGAATGCCCTTTGTACGGGTGGTGTCCTCTTTGTAGTTTGAGCCAGGCAGTGTTCTATGTTCTGATAACCCCTAATAAATGATCTGGACAGAGTTCAAATGGGGAAGTCTTGGTTTGGGGACTATTAAGAGCTTTTCGGCTTCTTTGGTCCCACATGTGCCCCAGATTTCTGGGGCAGTTGAGCAGTGACTGTGCTGTGTGACTGTGCACACCTCAGAGTCACTGTCGCTCTCTCGTTGCTTTCACTGTCTCCACCAGGGCTTCAGCATCTGAGGATGTCCTTCTGAATGCTGGTCACCTGTGGAGAGTGCTCAGGAAGGTGCTGAGGGAGGTGCTGGAAACAGTCTCTTTTCTTCTCTCCCTCTGAGCCCTGCAAGTATTGCTTCCTGACTGTCCTCACTGCCTTGTAAGTCCCACAGTGCCCCACTGGCAGGTGTAAGATCATTTCTCTAATTGAAAGTGAGCAGTTATCGAATTTGCTTAGTTTAGTGTGAGTCACTTGTATTCCTGAGAAATGGAGTCCTATCTTCTATTATTGATACTAGAAGCTGCATGAAAAGAATGAGTCTCTGGAGTTTAGAACTCACATCATGAATCTCACACCAGCGGAGCCATGGCTTTTTAGAGGGATGGAATGAGAATCAAGTCCCCGAGGTGGAGGTTATTCTCAAAATCTCAGATTTTAGTAGAGAGGTATTTTGAGTACATAACATATTGAACTTTAATATGTACTTAAAGAAAAAAATAGTTCTTTTGTAGTAGGCAGCTTCTATTATGTTTTGGAGGAATTTTCCAGTAAATCATCTAACAGCTGCTATATTGTACAGGCCTTGAAATTTTATCCTTTCATTGGTTACATATGCTTTTACTTTTGCAAACTTCACATGCTTCTCTTTACCAGTAATATTTTGTTCCCAAAATATCAGCTCCTGGGGAAGATTTAATAAAGGCTGACCCAACAAGAAATGTTTTTGAGCAAACCTCTGGATATCTTTGGCTGGTTACCATGTCCTATGTAAGTACATTCTGTATAAGATTATCACTAAAAACCCAAAAAGACAAACTATAAAGATTTTGAAAAAACAACCTCAACAAAATGTTAACCATCTCTTGACATAAAGGTATTTTGTATCTGTGAGTGTGGAAACAGTGATTGTAGCGGGTGCTAGTAGAGGTACAGTGTGTGTGTGTGTGTGTGTGTGTGTGTGTGTGTTGGCGTGGCAAGTTAAAAAGGGATGATGGCATAAATCTTGGCAGAAATATAGCCAGTGGAAATTATGCCTTTCAGATTGCAGGTTGAAGATCCCCTTCCCTGAGGGGAGCCACTGAATAACACCTACTATGGGGATAGAAAGAGAATATTTTGCTCAATGTCAAGTCTCTAAATGAGCCTGTGATTCTCAAAGTATGTTCCATGTGAGAATTACATGGAAGGTGCTTGTTCCAGAACAGGGTCATGATGTGTTGATTTCCAGAAGGGGCTCCTGGCCAAGGAGGATTGAAAAATAGACAAAAAATGAAGGCTGGAAATTCACCGACCATGAGGCAGAGTTATTATTTAAATCCTTTAAGAAAGGAAGATTTTCCAAGTACAGTGCAAGAAGGCACTGGAAAGGGTGAGAGAAAAGCAAAAAGGTTTGCTCTCAAAGGCCCATCTGATGGTGGTCAGGGCAGAATAGAGGAAGCCAGGAGGCTTAGACTGGAGTTGGTCAGTAGGAGTTTCGAGAGAAAAGCAAAAAGGTTTTCTCTCAAAGGCCCATCTGACGGTGGTCAGGGCAGAATAGAGGAAGCCAGGAGGCTTAGACTGGAGTTGGTCAGTAGGAGTTTTGAAGATTTTTCAGTGACAATTTAGAGAGAATATGAGCAGGAGAGAGGGACACATGAAAATTATTTGCAGCAGGTGAAAAGTTTGCAAATCACTGGGGAACCTCGGTTCCATTTTGGCTTATCTATTGATTTTAAGTTAGAATAACCCTTCATTTTAGAAATTAAGAGGTCAATAATTAAAAAAGCTCTTTCCCTCTTAGTTTCTGAACCAGTAAGACCATTGGAGATAAAAATGTCAGTTTGATTACTGAGAACAATTATATTGGAGGATATGACTTATGTTAGCAAGCCTACTCCTTTGATCTTGGCTTTAATTCAGCCCAACTGAGGAAAGTTTGGGGCACTCCTCCCCGTGATTCTTGTGTCATATTAGTTCAGGGCACAGAGGAGAGAAAAGAGAAAATTCCTAGTAGTTACAGATTTAAAAATTTTTAATAGATAAGCTCTACTCAGATGAAACCAGTGGCTTTCACTCACCAATTATTAGGAGGTAGGACAATAGTACAAGAGAGTTACCTCTTTCAGCGAAGCTGATCTGTTAAAAAAAAAATCTGTAATTTTTCACATGACAGCACATGTAGAAAATTACAGTATTCATATACAATGGTAGGAAAAATGAATGAGCCTGCTTGAAGTTAAGGAAGCAGCTGGCATAGGGGCTCTGGTCTTCCCAAGCCCATCCCAGGCTTGGTTCATCTGTCACCCATTTCAGGTACACCACGTGCACTGGTTTGGGATCGGGGCAAACTGGTTGGCGAGCTCTGCCCTAAAGGAGCTGCCACCTATTTTCTCACTGCACTTTTTAAGATGATCATATGATTTCTCTTCTTGAATTTGTTAATCACTGTCATGTCTTTTGAACAATTCTTATTCTCTGACACTAGTTGGGTGTCCTACAACTCAATTCTCAATCCTGACACTAACTACCTGAGTCACTGCAGGCGCCACAAGTTAAGTGTTCGACCCCAAGACAGCCCTCACTTCAGACACCAGCTGCATTTTACTGACTGACCAGCTATAAATTTGGGGCTTCCTGTGACCTCCGCTCAGGCTTCGAAGAACTCAGGCAGTATCTATTATTATGATCACAGCTTTATTATAAAGAATACAATTCAGGAACAGCCAGATGGAAGAGATGTGTTAGGCAAGGTTTTGAGTGTGGGGAGGAGGAAAGGAAAGGGACAGAGCGTCCATGCCCTCTGTGTGCCCCACCATCTCAGCATGTCAATGTGTTCACCTACCTGGAAGATTCCCGAACCCTGAGGCTCAAGAGCATATCAAGGTTTCATTACATAGGCGTGATTGACTAAAACATGCAACTGGGGCTTGAACATTCTCAAGCCTCCCTCCCCTACCCAATGTTGGGGGGAGAGGCTGAAAGTTTCAACATTCCTTCTGATGATTAGTTCCCATCATGAAGCTATCTAAGGGCCCTGCCCCTGAGTCGCCTCAGCATAAACTCAGGTGTGGTGCAAAGGAGCTAATTATGAATAACAAAAGACACTCCTGTCCCTCAGGAAATTCCAAGGGTTTTAGGAGATTTGTGCCAGTGACTAAGGACAAAGACCATATATGTTTTTTTATTATACCCCAATAATTTATATTATATTAATATATTTTTAAAATCTTAAACAATTCTTTTATTCTTAAAAACTTGTATTCTATATACTATTTAATTTGGTCTACTAGTAGTTTGTTTTGGGTTTTCACACAGGGAGCATTGCCTATAATTTTGCTTGTTCATATTATCATTGTCTAATTTTATTAGCAATATTTGATAGGATTTATTAAATTAGTTTTGGGATATTTCTCTCTTTTTCTAGTCATAGGAAGAGTTTAAGATTAGAATTATATGTTCCTTGAATGTTTCATTGAATTTTCGTATAGAACTTTCTGAGCTAGAGTTTACTGTTGAGAAGTCTTTTAACTACTGATTCAATTGCAGTAATGATTATAAGATCATTCAGATTTTCTACTTCTCGAGTCTGTTTTGGTAAGTTAAATTTCCTAAGAATCGGTCCATATCACTTAGGTTTTTAAACATGTGAACACAAAGTTACTTATAATGTTTTCTTTGTATGTTTTAATATTTGCTGCAATTGTATTTATGCCTCTCTTTTCAGTCTTAATGCATTTCATTTGTGCCCTAAGTACCAAGGCAAAACCTGTAGCTTATAATTCAGTGGTACTCCTTTTGTGAGCCTGGTAAAGTATTCCCCTCTTAGATGCTTATAAGTGGCACTAATTTCTGCCATTGGCCCCACACTATTCCCCATCCCAGGATATGATGCTGGTGTTAGTATACCCCAGGATGTGATGCTGGTGTTAATATACCTTTTTGGCTGTGAGGGTAAGTTCCAGAGGTTTTCACCTGGTCTTCCCTACTATGACAGCTCTTATCCCACAGTTCAAGGACACGGTGTGGAGTTGTGCTAACTGCCAAGAGTGTCAATCTCAATTATACAATAGGAGAAAATAAATCAGTCTATAGAAATAGAACATGAAGTAACTATGATGACCAAATTGGTAGACAGGATTTTGGAACCACTATTATGAATATATTCAAGGATATTTTAAAAAAGCATATTAAGAGAAGAAACAGAGAATCTCAGAGAAGTGGAATCTTTTTAAAAAGAATCAAATAGAAATTCTAGAACTGAAAAAGACAACATATAAAATGAAAACATCACATTAATGCTGCAGAAGAAAAAACTTGAAGATGGGCCATAGGAACTATCAAAACTGAATCACAGAGAGCAATAACTAAAAAACAAGTGAATGGAGTCTCAGTGACCTGGGGAACATATTGTGCAGTGTATATATAATTGGATTATCAGAAGGAGTGGGAGTAGATTGGAGCAGAGACACATTTGAAGGAACACTAGTCAAATATTTTCCAAACTGGATGAAAATATAACCCAAGAAAATTGGTGAATATGAAGCAAGATAAATACAAAACCACATCAAAACTCCTCATAATCAAATTGCGAAAAGTCAATGAAAAGGAAAATATTAAAAGCAGCCAGAGAAAAGGCACATTACAGGCAAGTGAACCATGTTAAGAATGATTTCTGACTTCTCAGTGACGATACAAGCTGGAGCCAGCAGACACTTTTGGCCCATCCCTTGCACCAACCTGATCCAAGTGCGCCCATTCAGTGACTCCGTACGATGCTCTAATACGGACAGACCCCATATGGTGCTACTTCTGAACCACCTCCACCCCAAGTATCTGGCTTCAATAAACCCAAATAGTAAAACCAGGACTTTATCATATGTTCTGGAAATTATGCACCCGGTAGAAAAATACCTTAAATTTGTTGTAATATTTTAATATAGATTCTTATTATCATCAATGTGCTGTATAACAGAATGCATGCTTCTCTACACTTAAAACTACTCTTGGTTAATAATCTAATGTGTTCAGAAAAGAAATGCTACTACAAAAAAAAAAAAGGGTTCTATGTGAAGAAGCTTTTTTACAGAAAGTCAGAAAATATTGTACACAACTTGCTCTAAAGCATCCCGAGAAAGAAATATCAAGAACTCAGATGTAAATACTAGGAAGAAAACAATGATGCAGGTTTTGAAAACAGTAAAGAAAATGAGTTTATTTAAGCTGCAGAAGATAAAGTTGAGGGAAAGTTTAGAAGTTTTACATCAAGATCAAGACGTTTATACCATGTGATTATTCAATAGTTTGTGCAGAAGAGTATTTAATGACAGATAATCCTTATGATTAAATATAAAAGTGAATCACATATTAATAAGGAGTATGGTAACATTCAGTAATAGATAGCTAGACAGAAGACAGATGGAGTGATAGGTAGAACTGGAAAGATACCAGAATACTGACATTGATAGAGCATTAGGCTTAGAGATGATTTTTATTTTCTTCCTTGTGCTTTTTTTTACATGACACTATAAATTTTCTGCAATAAACATGTTATTTTTAGGTTTGTAAATTGGTTTTAAAAATTTTGTATTAGACTTTATATTTTAGAGCAATTTTAGGTTCACAGCAAGATTGAGCAGAAGCTGGAGACCTTCCATATATACCACCACCCTCTTTCCCCCTTCTCCACATGCATAACCTCCCCTATTATCAACATCCCCCACAGAGTGGCACAGTTGTTACAATTGATGAACCTACATCGACACATCATTATCACTCAAAGCCCATAAACATGTTATTATTTTTAATAATATATTATTTGAGCAATTTTAGGTTTACAGATAAATTGAATGGAAAGTACAGAGACTTCCCATATCCCCCCTCAATCGCCCCCACCCCAGTTTCCATTATTAATAATACTAATATTAGTGTGGTGCATTTGTTACAACAATCAGCAAATACTGATACATTATTATTAACTAAAGTTTATAGTTTATATTAAAGTTCACCCTTTGTGTTGTGCATTTTATGGTTTTGGCAAATGTATACTGATGTGCATTTATTGACAAATGTGTATTGACATATACATATATCCACCTTTACAGTATCAACTCATTATTTTTATAATTAGAGAAAAATTCATAAAACCAAAAATAATTATTACATAAACAACAGTGATAAGTATTTCATAGACTATAGTGATAAGCTATTGCTAAATTCCACTGAAAATAAAATAGTCCTGAGAGTTCATTTCTATTTATTGCTTCTAAGTAATTCCAATGGCTTAACCTAGAAAAATATTATCTTTCCCTGTTAATTTATGTATGTCCTTTGGGTCTGAGAAAGCAATTAATTTCATTGAGGTCATTCTTTCTCAAAATATAGTACAACTGAAAGATTTTTGCACCTGTTCAATTACATGTCTAAAACTATGCCAGGTACATTTGGGGGACACAGATGTCTGGGATGGTCAGGGAAAACTTTGTAGAGGAGGTGATCTTTGAAATGGAACTTAAAGAATAAGTAAAAATTGGGGAAAAAGGAAAAGAAGAGACATTAACATCCATGCAAATTATAATGGTTAATAAGTTGGAAGATTATACTATGTGAATTCTTGTTCAGAAACTTAACAGATCACTGTTGGATGTTTGAGCAAAATCTTAATTGATGGAGTGCCTTCGAGGTGGGGTCAGATAAAGTTAGACAAAGAGAGATACAGAGGCAAAGTGAACTCAATCAAAATGTGGAGGGTCACAATCTGAGTGGAGGTTCTATGGTAGACAATATAGAGACTGCACAGAGAAAAGGGTTGTGGAAGATTAGGCTGGACTGGTAAGAAGAAAGGAATTGACAGGTAATATTCTGAGAGAGTTTAATGAGACCAAACAACATGGAGCATTCTGGATGTCAGTGTTTTCTGCCTTTAAATGTGCATATTGGATAGACTTCGGATGAAAACGAAAGCAAAACAAGATAATAAAAAGACTCATTCAGTTATCTAGGTGTTCGGAGCCTAGATTTTTAAAGTGGCAATAGGACTAGAAGGAAAGGATGATCTGTAAGACACTTCTGTGAAAAAGTAATAGCAGGAACTAATGACTGGATTTGGATTTGGAGGTCAGGGAGAAAACCAAGATGAACTCATCACATTGAGCTTAGAAGACTGGTGAGGTTGAAGGTAAATGAAAAAGTTGGGAAGAGAAGATCAGTTCTGGACTAATTTTGGACAGTAGGGTGATTAGAGGGAAAAGCCATGTAGGCAATTGGACACAAGAGACAGGTAATCAAGTAAGAAGGAACATAGTAGGGAACAGACTCAGGAGCCACGGCACCGAGCTACAGACTCAGGAGCCACAGCACCCAGTTAGATGAGCCCTTGGTGTGAGAACTAAAGGGGGAGGGGACCAGCAGGGCTTTCAGGAATATCTACAAATGGACACACAGGGATGGAAGAAGAGCCAGAAAGGAAGTGTGAGAGAACTAGGAGAACTTGGCTAGGCAGTCACCCAATTACCTCCAGGAAGGAGATAATTTTCAGAAAGGTGACAGCAGCATCAAATTCTGAACAGTAGTTAAAAAAAATGGGAAGTGGCTCAAGGTGATTAGTGATACTAAGGCTATTTCAATGGACTATGGAAAAAGAAGCCAGATTGTATAGAGTTTCCAAAGGGATCAAGTGGTGAGGAAATGGATAGAGAGGATAAAAACACTCATTTGAGGATTTGGGTTATAAAAGGAAGGAGAAAATGGTGTAGAATTTAGAAGAAAATGCCAATTATACATTAATTTTAGCAGGAAAGAAATCTGTGAATGATTAAAAACAGGGGGGAAGGAGCCCCCTTCCATATTTTTTCCTGCATCTACATTTTTTTAAAAAACCTGCAGCCATTACCAGAACATCCTTTCAAAAATATATTACTATGCAATTATTTTGAAAATAATATTGCTCCAGTTATAATTATTAGTATTTGAAAGCATGTTCCTGTATTGTCTTCTTGAAGAACATGGAACCTAAGTGTTTCTTAGACAAAAGGCGGGGCCACCCTAAAGTGGACTCATACTGCAAATGGGTCACAGATTTACGATTATTATGTTTCTGTTATGGTTTGACACTTGGGGAACAGGTGACCCACTTCATGAGTAATTCTTGATGACCCATACTTAGGAATGGTTGATCATGGACCATGTAGGACCTTGATGAGGTCCTATATCTGGCCTAGTTGTATAGAGCACAGGAAAATACAGCTCTAACCATACTCTGTAATCTTACAAGACTGCCTTGCAAATGTGGCCCAAGTCACGTTCTGTACACATCACCAGCACTTGACAAGTACGTCAGAGCACATAATCTATGATTTATAGGGTCATATTATAAAGCGTGTCAAACGGATGGAAAGAGGAAGGTGCAGGGAACTTGGAATGTCTGCTTTGTGTTGGGAACTAAGCTAGATGCTTTTCATACATTATCTGAATTAATCCTTACAACAGTTCTAAAAGATTGTGATTCAAATTTAGAGAAAATAGTATAGAGATGCAAAGTAGCTTTTTCACCTTCACTAACCAGTAGAGACAAAGTCATGATTCATACCAGTTCTGATTCCAGAAAATAACCTTTTTCTGCACCACACTCTTGCCCTAGAGCTAGAAAAGACTTTTTTTCTTTAATTACCATAAGCATTTTAGTGTTAAAATTGAAGAAAAAGGATTTTTAAAAAATGTAGTTACAAGGTCAAATAAAGTATTTGGGAAGCTAAGAATTGTTGGGTAGAGCTCCCACTTAACCTCCGATCAGGAAAAGAGGACGTCCTGTAGTACGGTCTTTTGAAAGATTACCAAAGTAAATAAAGGGAAAGTTATCTAGTTGCCCTAAGTAATCCTGAAAACACTACATATCTATGCGATTACCTAGCAAAGTCGAAAAGCATTTTATTGGGCAAATAAAAAGCCCAGAATGAACTCTGTGCCAGTGATCTTTAAGCCATCTGAAAAACATGGAATAAATAATGTACAGCACATTCTCAAAGTCCATAGGCATAATAAGGTTCAGAGGCAAAACTTCTTACTCTTTGGCTTACAATGTGCATATCACCAGAATTCCCAGAGAGGAAAAATTTAAGTTTTTCCAAATAAAATTAGCCGAATTATGTTGTTTCACATTGCCCAAGAGAAAAATGACTAAGATATCACCAAAAAAATATAGCATATCATAAATATATTATATGAAACAGCCTTTTGGTAAAGTCTGGTTTAACAAAGAAGTCAGGTTACTCTCTAAACATATGTAATTTGTTCCATTCTTAATACATGACCATATTTCTTGATGATCGCAAAAATGTCAAAATTTAAAATATTCTATGAATTCTGTGGTAAAAGAGTGGTTCTGTAGAAAAAAACATGAAAATTTTTCTCTTCCTGATTTGCAGGTGAA
>NW_007726283.1:621817-622430 GCF_000696425.1 Galeopterus variegatus | reverse complement strand
CTTATTTGTAGTCGAGCTGCAAGTCCTATCAGGTTCTCCTTAAAAATATGTCCCTGATTTGGCCCCTCCTCTCCATCTCTACTGCTTCCTCCTGGTCTAAGCCACCATCGTCACTCTCCTGGCCTGCTCCAATAGGCTCCTAATTGGCCTAAAAGGCTCCCCATTGACCTTCCTTCTTCCACTCTTGCCCCGTTTTAGTTCATGGTTTCTCCGTGTAGTTAAAATAAGCCCCTTCTTCACTGTGTTCCTGGCCCTCTTCAGGCTCTTGAGTTTGTCAAGCTCATCCTCACATCTGGGCCTTCAAACCAGCTCCTCCCACTTCCTGGGAAACTCATTCCCGAGGTCTTTGAATGGCTGCTTCTTGTAATTCAGGCCTCAGCTCAAATACTTCCTCAAAGAGACATTCCTTGACTGCGGTCTCTCTCATCACCCTGTTTCATTTTCTTTTTGCACTATTGACCAGCCGAAATCATTTATTTATTAATATACTAATTTTCTTCTTGCGAATTTTCCATCTCTCTTTACTCAAACAGCAGCTGGGATCCTGCCTGCTCTCTGTATCTCCCGTGCCTAGAAGAGTGCCTGGCCTATAGCAGGGGTTCAAGAAATATTT
>NW_007726283.1:563897-621078 GCF_000696425.1 Galeopterus variegatus | reverse complement strand
GGAAACTCATTCCCGAGGTCTTTGAATGGCTGCTTCTTGTAATTCAGGCCTCAGCTCAAATGCTTCCTCACAGAGACATTCCTTGGCTGCAGTCTCTCTCATCACCCTGTTTCATTTTCTTTTTGCACTATTGACCAGCCGAAATTATTTATTTATTAATATACTAATTTTATTCTTGCGAATTTTCCATCTCTCTTTACTCAAACAGCAGCTGGGATCCTGCCTGTTCTCTGTATCTCCCGTGCCTAGAAGAGTGCCTGGCCTATAGCAGGGGTTCAAGAAATATTTGTTGACTGAGCAGGATGAGGATCATGAGGACGAGGATCAGTTCACAGACAGAAAAAAGCATAGGCAAAAAAAGAATACCAGATTCTGGACTCTTAGTTATACCCTCGATTTCTCTCGACCTTATACTATGCCCTGTAGTAATAAAAAGCTGCCGTCCTGCCTCAGAGGAGGGTGTATAACAAACACCATCACTCTTTGCTTCCTTCCACACATGCTACAGTTTCAAAAGCAGGAGGATAAAAAAAAAAAAAAAAACCAACTAACAAATAACAACATAAAAATTCAGAACGCAGCAGCTGTGTAAGCTTCCACAATATATTTTAAAGGAAAATAAAAAATCTTCTCATTAAAATTCTCTTAGAATCAGCACAAATTTGGACATAAAATCCTTAAGCAAGCATTTGTTTCATGTCTAATAAAATCATTTTAGCAAAAAACACCCAAACCATGAGAGAAAACACCATGAGAGAAGATCATAAATGCAACTGACGTTGATGTTCAGGGAACCAAAATATCAGCAAAGTCAATTTCTGTTCTTCATTTGGTCTTTCAAATTTGGTTAGCTGGGGGAAACAGTTTCTGTTCCTAGATACTTCTCTTAAAATGAATTTCTGTGATTATAGATGAGTAAACCAAAAGCATACAGAAAGCTCTACCCAAATTAAGTACTAAGTACATGAGGGGGTCTTTTAAGAAGACAAGTAACAGGATTGAGGAATAATTTCTATAATTTGAGGAATCCAGTGGTTTAACACATATATGCTAAAATTCATTCAAAACATTTTGAGAAATTTGTTAACTCTTGTCAGGATTTTGATCTGGTCTTAACCTGAACTGTGAGGACAGGGATTACTTGGTTTATTTCTTTCATCTCAGCACTCAAGCTGATTGGTGACGTTACTGATTGCTATGAGAATTACTGTGGGGACTCAGCTCCTGGAGCCACATTCCTCTTGCTTGACAGAGATCATGACAACTCAAAAATACAATGGAAACTGTCTTCTCAAATTCTTATAAAATTGTTTTCTTTCCATAATTCTGGCAAGGTGCCCAACTGAAGGCAAATTTAGAAACAGGATTGTGCAAATGAGAAGTTGGCCCCAGAGGAGCTATAAATGGAGACCTAGTGGAGGCAATGTAGAAAGTCAGAATTGCCTGATGTTTGTGTATTTTAGTTAGAGCTCTCGACATTGAGATGAACGGACAGTATGACAACAAAGGACTGAAGAAGGAAATGGGTAGATGGGACAAAGTGGAAAGTGAATGGCTTACTTTTTCAAACTCATCTCTGTCCAGCTCTGTTGCTGTGAATCCTTCCATCTCTCACTGGCCAATGCCTGTGGACTAGGACCTCCCATGAAGCAGTCCAGCTGACCTTGGACTTCTGCCAAGAACTTCAAATTCCTTCTAAACACCTGGCAACTGCTGGGACTGGTTCTTTTGGCGGCATGTTGGCAGCCACTAAGCCTACTGAGCCTTCACATCTGTTGTTCATTGCTTGTGGTGGAAGCCCTTCAGGTAATTTTTTCCTTCTACTTACTGGCTTTCAAATCTTTTCACTGTGCTCTCAGGCTACGAAACAAAAACAAAAATAAACAAAAACTACATCTTCAACCCATTCTCGGAATCCTACCCTTACCTTTGGGCCTTTATTGAAATTGGTCTCTCCCTGAAGCCTCTGTGTACATGTGAGCTTTTTAATTCTTCCACCTTCCAGGTTTGGAAGATGGGTCTGCAACATTTATCCTTGGGCCTTTATTGAAATTGGTCTCTCCCTGAAGCCTCTGTGTATGTGAGCTTTTTAATTCTTCCACCTTCCAGGTTTGGAAGATGGGTCTGCAACATTTATCCTCTGCTCTTACTAACTTTAGGCTTACAGTGTCTTCTCCCCTTGAATCTTGCTTCATTCGTCGAAGACTTTTTTTTTTTAATTTAGTTAGAAAATATTTTATTCATAATAGTTACTTGAAAATGACATGCTCATTAAAACAAATCATAAATTGAATACCTGAAAGAAAATAAAATATACATAGACCTTATTTTATTATAGTCACTTTACCTTCTTTTATTTATGCATTGATCAAATAAAGAACTGAAACTAGATTTTTTTTTAATCTCTCAGTTTAGTTAATACTTGGAGGCAAGGCCAAGTACCTCTCTCTTGCTTATTCAAATAAAATGGAATTATCGTCGTTTATCTCTGATTTTGTCTTAAGAGTCTACAAAAAGGAGTTATTTTTCCGTGCCACAGACACTGGTAAAGACTATAGGCCCCTTCACAGAATATTTTGTAATGCATAAAATATGTAACACTGTAGAAAATTAATTATGTTGAAACACAATTATCAAAATGTTTTGAAATGTGTATAATTTATTGGCTTCTCCATTAATACATTAAATAAAATCTAGCAGCAGGTTTAATAACTACAGTAATTCTGAAGCTAGGATGAGCAAAAATATTTTGAGATAGTATATCACATTTTTAGTCACATTTTGCAATGTGATTATAAAAATGATTTCTATTGGTGACATAGGTAAATGTTCTTCTAATATTATTGTGTTTTACTGCCTATATTCTAAACTGGAGGAAATGCTAAATTTCAGTTAGAGGCTATTGAAAATAAAGATGTAATCATTTTTCTTTCCAAGTTCATGGAGCCCCCGAATTCTAACTCCAGGTTAAGATCCTCTGGTCTATAACCTTTCAATTCTATGATCTCTTGAAGCTCCTTACCTTCAAAGACTTCGACTAAAGTCGTGGAAGACTTTGGCTCACTGTTTTCGTCTCTCCTCTGTTACATTAGCCTCCATCGCTCTAGCAGCTTAGCTCCTTAACCATCCATGGCCAAAGTCCTTCACTTCAGTCACTCACTTCCATGGCCACACTGGGGACATCCTCAACACCTGGAATTACTCCACTTCTGAAATCATAGAGTCAATACCCTCACTCCTGTTCTTTCTGCTTTGAGAGTACCTCCCACTAGGTTGCCCCCACTGACACTCCCATCTATCCCATTTAACCTTCCCTTTTTCCCCACTTAACAGCCCTTTCTTCCTCTATTGATTGTTTTAGGATCAGTGACCCTTTATATGAACTTCGTGCAGATTCTCCATTCTCTTGCTTTTTTGTCCTCTGTCACTCCAGCCTGGGAAGTGTGCTGTGAGTTTTTCTTCTCTGAACCTAAGCCTGGTCTGTTGAAGATCTTTGGAGAGCACTGCAGAGCCACGTGGATTCTGCCACCACTAATTCGTAGGCTTCAGCTTCAAATGGGCCTGTTCTCTAATTCTTTGATTACTTCTCTTCTCTCCCCTTTTCCTGCCAGGTAGTTATTTCAAAATTTCTTCATTCTCCTCAAATTTCTGACCATCCCCTGCCTCCTACCTCCTCTCTTGTTCTTAGCAGATGATTTTGCTTTCTATATCACAGAGGAAATGAAATTCATTTTGGGGGGAATGCCCTCAAACACACACCAGGGAACTTCTGAACACCCACATCTCTACTCATTCTTCCTCCTTACAAGGTGTGTCTTCATCTGGAATCAATCCTACCTCCTTTAACTTTTTCCTTTATCTTCATCTTCTCCCTTCCTGTTTGCATTTAAACTCATACACAACTCCCCTGTTTGAAAAAATATAGTCCCTGTCTCCATGAATCCCCTCAGTCCCCAGTCTACCTCTTTCATTCGTCACCCAAACTTTTCCAAGATTTTCTATACTGGCAGTTTCCTTTCCTTTCAGTCTTCAACCTCAGTTTTGCAAAGTTCTCTTTTCAGGGTCCCCTTCTATCCAACTCATCAGTATTGGTGGTGCTTAGTCTTTCATTTACCTTTTTTAAAAAAATTTTCATAGATTTCCTTCTGTTCTTGCTGAACGTACTCCATGAGCCATTTCATCTGTACTCACGGATTCATATATTACTTATATGTAAGTGAGCCTCAAATCCATATCTCAAGCTCAGAAATGATCTTCTGAGTTCCTACCAGTTTGTGCAATGCCTACTGCTCATATATGTACTTACATGTCCTATAGGTATTTTACAATCTCATGTAAACATGCCTCACACGGGGCTCACCATTTTCTCTTGAAGGACTGCTGTCTTTTTTCTGCACCTCGGTGAGTGATACCACCATCCAGCCAGGTCTCCAAAGCAGTAGAACGATCCTCAACCTACTTCTCCCTTTTAAATGTCCACATCTTGATGAAACCATTTCTCGCATATCTCTTGAGTTTGAACATTTCACTCTATTCCCTCTGTCATTAGCCCAGGTCCAGCCACCCTCCTCTCTCACTGAACTCTTGTAATAGCCTCTATTTAGGAATTTGACTACTCTACGTACCCCATATGAGCAGAATCATGCAGTATTTGTTCTTTTGTGACTGGCCAGTTTCAGTTAGAATAATGTCTTCAAGGTTCATACATGTTGTAATATGTGTCAGAATTTTCTTCCTTTTTAAGGCTGGATAATACTCCCATTATATGTATATAATACATTTTGTTTATTCATTAATCCATCAAAGGACATTTGGGTTGCTTTCACCTTTTGGCTATTGTGAATAACGCTACTATAAACATAAGTGTACAGACATCTGTCTATGTCTCAGCTTTTTCTTCTTTTGGGGATATGCCCAGAAGTGGAACTGTTGGATCATATCATAATTCTATTTTAATTTTTTGAGGAACTGCCATACTGTTTTCCATAGCAGGCACCATTTTACATTCCCATCAGTAGTGCATGAGGGTTGCAATTTCTCTGCATCCTCCTTTGAACATTAATTTCTTATCAGATTTTCAAATATTTGCTCCCGTTCTGTGGATTACCTTTTTACTCTGTTTGCAGTGTCCTTTGATGTACAAAGGGTTTTAATTTTGGGGAAGTCAAATTTACCTATTTTGGGTTAATGTTTTGTCATATCCAAGAAATCATTGACAAATCCAGTGTCATGAAGTTTTTTTCCTAAGTTTTCTTCTAAGAGTTTTGTAGATTTAGCTCTTAATTTACATCTTTGATCCATTTGATTTATTTTTTGTACATGGTGTTAGGTAAAGGTCCAAGTTCATTTTTTTGCATGTGAATATCTAGTTTTCCCAGCACCTTTTGGATAAGACATGTTTTGATTACTATAGCTTTGTAGCAAGTTTTGAAATCAGGAAGTGTGAGTCCTCCAACTTTGTTCTTTTTCAAGATTGTTTTGGTTATTTGGTGTCCCTTGAGATTCCATATGACTTTGAGGACGGGAGTCTGTTATTTCTTAACATAAAACTTTTCAATGGAGGTCAATTGCCCTTGAAGTCTAAACTATTTACCATGTTTCATAGGGTCCTTAAAGATACAGCACCTGCTTATCACCTTGGCTTCATTTCTAGACTCTCTCTAACCCCTTTTACCCAAATCTGCTTTTCACCTTTTCAGGACTTTTTGCAGTTCTTCCAACAGCCACAGTCTCTTTGCCTCAGGCCTCCTGCTTTCTGCCTGGAACATTCTTTGCCTGGCTGTGTCTTCTTCCTTCACACCTCGGCTTCCACATTCCTTCCACACCTTCCACGAGAAAATCAGCTGGTGCTTTATGCTCTCCCTGAGGACTCATTCCCAGCACTGTCTCCGCCACGTGGTGCTTGCTTGAACATTCTCCTAGCTTGTGCTGAAGGGATTGGTCGCATTTTTATACCTAGTGCTTGGCACAGCCCCTTCCATATAGTAAACCATTCATGAATGTTGGTTTAAATACATTTCTGAAGGTTCTTTTTCTGGTATTCTTCTAAGGGGTAGATTTCTAGTGTGGGAGAAAAGTCAACAGAAGAACGGGAATTGGAAGCACGTGGATGATGAAAGAAAGGTGTTTACTGGATCCAGCCTTTGCCTGGCTTGTTCTCATTATCCCACTAGTCCACACTGGAATTGAAATTTGCAATCATTTCATTTCAGTAGTCCTCCGAGACCTTCTAGGCACAAATAAAGCTAAATGAGGAGTTAAGACAGAGGTCCCTTGCACACAGTTAGAGGGAGTTCAGAAGAGAATCACTGATCAAAGGGTATTCACTCCTGAGGGCAGGGGGAGACCCGCCCACCGCCCTCTGCTGTTCAACGCGCCCCTTGCGGCCCCACGACCCTGGTGCGGGGGCGCCACGAGGTGCCCTGCAGAGGACCTGCAGGGGGAACGCGGTCCACTCCCAGGAGCACCAGATGACCGGAAATAGAACCTGCGCGCTCCTGTTGCTTAGCAACGAACGCGGCCGGGACGCTAGACGGCGCCTGAGCCGGGGGAGCAGAGACTGCCGGCCGGGACCGGACCGGGGGGCGTCCCCTCTCTCCTTGGAGGGTTCACGGGGCGCGGGGCAGGGCCGATCCAGCAGCCGCCGGGTGTGGCCAGAGCGTCCTCGCAGCCATGAACAGAGACCAGGTGAGAGGGCGGCACCTGCCAGGCTCGCCGCCGCCACGACGCTTCCCCAGAGTTTCAAAAGGGGTCGAAGCCCCCGCCCTCCGGACTCCCCAGCTGTGACCCCGCGGTGTACAGCTGCCCCAGCCCAGGTGCGGCCTGGGCTATTGAGCATTGTCCTCGAATATCCTTATGAGTTCCCTTCCCAACCGTTCTCCCTTGAGGTCGTCATAACAACCAAACATAGCAGTCTAGCAGAGCGCCAGCAGTTGAAGCTATAGTTGCAGGGTGTCCCCCACGTGCTGGTGGCAGGTGGGATGGCCTGAGGGCAGGCTCCGCCGCGAGGCGCAGAGGGTCTAGGCTGTAGGATGGGCATCGAAGCCTCTTCTTAGCTGTGTGACTTTGGGCAAGTCACTTGGGCTTTCTAAGCCTTCATTCTCCCTCTCTTATGCAGAAGGGAAGAATTAGCACAACCTTCCTTTTTTTCTAAGGTTGTTGTGACGTTCAAACAAGATAAGATCCCATACCGTAACTAAATCATATATGAAAGGGTTTGGTAAATGGCAAATGGCTCTTAAGAAAATATCTTCATGGAATCTAAAGATGCATGTTGCAATAGCTCCTTTTCTTTTTCTTATTTTAAGAACTCTTCCAATATTGAACTTAATTAAGAGCAACAGTAACCGAAAGAAATGCAGAACAGCAGCCAATCTTAATGCCAGCACAGAATGGGAAGGATTAAGCACAGGAATTTGTCTGGCTAGCTAGAAAACAACTCTAGCTCTCTCACAGTAATGAATAAGAAAAAGGATCCTATAAGCATCCTAGACTAAAAGAGTTGTCTTTAAGTCTGCAAATTTTCTTTGGCTTTTCTTGATATTAAACTATAATTCTTTCTTTTTTATTGCTTCATCCTTTTTTGTGGTGTTAGAGTTTATTGTGGAAATGATGTTAAGAGGTAATTAGTTCCTTATCCATTGGGTTGTAGATTAGTGATAGAAAATGTTAAGATTGTAACTCATTAATTAATAAAATAAGTAATTAATACCTGAATGCTCAAGAAAATTAGTTTCAGCATTTTATTGCAATAAGTGTAATAAATTGAGAACTAGGAAACACTTTGATTCATATACCAAAGAATAATTAGATATTAGTAGTAAAAGAACAAATGAGCAAGCAAAAAACAACAACAAAATTCAGATACAAATAACTAACTAAACAATTGATTAATAGACTCGCTAGTGACTTTTTCTATGCTATATTATTGTAATCAGAATTCTTTAAAAAAGATAACATTTATTATTATCACCATCAGTATATATTGAGCAGCTTCTGCTTGATGCCCAAGTCAGTACAAAGATCTTTAACCATATTCTACTTTGTTGAAATTTAAAAAACACTTTTATCACATTGACAGTGGTATTCCTGAAGAGCTGTTATTTCACACATCCCCTGACTTACCCATCTATAACTAAAAAACACTGAAAACCCACTGGCAGTTGTTTTAAGTTTTGCTTCATCTCTGTAAAAGTGCTGTTGGGAAATGACACCTCTGATCCCTTCGTCTGCCCCCAAAGGGTCATGTTTTATTGAAAAGGCTGTGGGATTGTGAAGGAATGGCCGTTAGCCTGTCTAGGAGTATTTCAGTTTTCTACATGCTATTTTTAAACAGCAGAGGGCCCTCTCTCACTGTTTTGGTTGATTCGTAATTTTAAAAATCATCTTGAGACTTTCATTTATGCTAATTTGAGCATAGTTTTCCTTTTGAAAGGATGAAAGTTTTTGATTTTAACCTAAAACAAACAGAATGGATTAAACTTTTGGAAATGCCATTTTTATGTGACATTTACTTATGTATTCATTCAGTCTGAAAAAATGAGCAGGTGGTACAATCATATTTGCAGAAAGATTTTAACATATTTATCTCATTAGTGGAAGATTGAGAGTGACATGGCATTTTTCAGCAATAGCAGTCTGGGCTCTTCTTTTAAGTTAGGTATTTAAAAGAAATAACTCTTTTGTAATTGCTAATTTCATTTTTAAAATTAGTTAAAACATAAAATAAGGCATTTTGAATTTCAGTTGAAGAACTTTCAGAGGTTTAAAGATACACATAATCCAGAGAACAAGAACCTATCCACAAATTCACTACAGATTGTGGGCAGAGAAGAGGAAAAATCTGTCAGCCTTTCTCTACCCCAGCACTTTCTCTAGTTATAGAATCAAGTGATTTTACATTTATATGATGCTCATTCCCTGTTTTCCTTCATCATATCTTCTTAATTGTCATTGCATAAAAAAGAGGTCAGAGTGAAAAAAGTTGGATATGAGGCCAACAGCACAGTGATAACTTTAGCAACCATAACTCAAACACGCAATGACTATATTTAAGTCAACTCTATTAAATTTTGAGAGGTTATTGTTGATTTAACCAGAGAGCATTATAAAATTATTGTTGATTTAACCAGACACATTTATAGATTCTGGTTATTTGATCAGAATGGCTAACATTTGGGTTAAACCAGGTTTACAATATCCCTTCCAATAGATAAGTGGATGAAAATCAGCAAAATAAAAACTAATGCAAAGCCAGACTATTTAAAGATGACCTAGACTCTAACAATTTTAATTTTGGAATGTAAATTTATATTAGTCAGGATCGCAACAGAAAACAGATGGCATGCTCAAAAGGATTCAATTGAAGAAAATTTATAGAAAGAACATTTTAGAGGTGTGGGCAAGGTTAAGGGAACCAACAGGGATGATGAGTCACTCAGGATTAACAGCAGTCGGATGCCATTCCATTGGTAGGCCTCCTAGGCCAGTGAAACTGAACACCGTTCTCAGAACCTGGTGAGACCTACAGGCGTGGAATGGTAGCTTCCTGACAGGAGCTGAGCTCTGGAAGAATTCAGCCACCATCAGAACTATGGGGCACAGGAAGTACTAGAAAATAAATATCCTAAACTCTCTTTCCTCCTGCTCTTCAGTCTCCTACTAATGCCTCTCATTGGTTAATCCCCACTAGAAGCCAGAGGGTTGAGGGCTTATCCGTAGAATTCAGCCTCCCAGACACAGAGCAGGAAGAAAAGGGTGGAGACTTGATCTGGGACAAACAGAGCATAAGCATCACAGAAATTATTATGAGTGAATGCAACCTTCATACACAATTCCCTGTTGGATCAAAAGTTTATGACTCAGTTGTTTACATCCCATGATGAATTTTCTGTTCAAGATAAGTATGCCTATGAATAAGCCTAACAAAAGATGTATAACACCTTTATGAAGAATATTACAAAACCTTTCTGAAAGATGAACTCCCAGAATCAGAATAAATAAAGAGATATATTGTATTCATGAAAGAAAAGAGTCCATATCGTCATGGTATCAGTTTCCTTCAAATCATACTAGAAATTCAATGTATTTTTATCAAAGCCCCTAAAAATTTTATGCAACTTGGATCCTTAAATTTACATGGTAGAAAAAGGACAAAGATTGTTTATGATCATTTTTAAAAGCAGTAAGGTGGAGGGAATTGCCCTACAGATTTTAAGACCTATTGGGAGCTGTTCTAATTTAGACAATATAATAAAATTTTTCTACAGAGACAAATTAAGAGTGGAATTAAAAGAACAAAAAGTCAGATATGCACATACAAACATGTGTTATGTATTATATATGCACACACATATACAAGGGTGCTTTAAAAATTTATGGAAAAATGGAATAAGAAGATAATGTGAATCTCTCCACAAACTTTAGAAGACCCCTTGTATATATATTATACTCATACATACATATATGTGTGTGTGTGGATGAGATACATGCCCAAGGACTGTGTATGTATATACTGAGACACATGCCCAAAGAAAGACATTCATTGAGATATCATTTTAAATAAATATTGAAAATAAGCTAAATGTTTATTCACAAGAGAATGGAATGGATAAATTATATTCACACAGTAGAGTACTATACAACTGTGAAAATCAGTGAGAAAAATTTATCAATCTGGACACATTTCAAAAACATAATATTAAGAAATAACAGGTTGTAGAGGTATACAAATGGTGCCATTTATATAAAATTCAAAAGCATGCAACAACATCTTTGGTTGTTTAATAATCATATATATATATATAGCAAGCATACTAAATATTTGTATGGTAATGATAAACAAAATTTTATCATTTTTTTATCAGGTGGCATAGTATTAGGATTGATAGAATTGGGCTGAAGATACATGAGTGTTTACGATATTATTCTCTGTATGCTTGAAATATTTCATAATTTTTAAGAGAATGGGATGCAAGTAAATGTAGATAGTATACACAGACAATCTCAGTGAAGGAAACTGATAAATTATTTGTGTGATAACTGGACTGGGAAGCACAACTGAGGAAAGTTTTATTTTCTTTTTAAGAAATAAACATTCTTTATTTGAATGTTGATGTTGCTCCAGTATAAAGCAAGGCCTTGCTAATTCAGTACTCAATAAAGTGAAAGGAGATTGAGGGGTCGCCCTCCAGTAGGAGGTGAAGTAGTGTCCCCGCTGCTTACAGACCGAGTACAGAACAGTATGGGTGCCATTGCTAGAAGGTTATAGATTTGGTTACAGGAAGATGATGACATTCTCAACTATTAAAATGACAATGTGTGAGAAATTTTGGAGATAGATAGTTCATCCTGAAAAGTAGAAAAGCAAACTTAGTAGAAAAACTTAAAATTTTTGAGTGTCTATGTGAGATTAGTGATCATGAACTTAAAGTGAATCCAGTCATGTGATTTTCCTCCAGCAGTATACACCTACTTGGTACAAGCATGAAGGTAAACAGTTGAGTTCCAACGGGATTGTGGTTTTGTCAAGCGTGTGAGATGGGGCAGTTGAAGGTATTGGAGAGGATGTAATAATGATCATAGATTACAGAATCTAAGTTGGGCGAGGAGGAATAGAAGATATGCGGGAGCAGATGGGTAGTGAGAAGGGTGTGGGTTCAGATACTGGAGGTGTCAATAAAAGCAAAGAAATACAGCCTCGAGGAGGGTGCCGGATCCTACATGCTGGAAGCAAAGGATGTGGTGATCAGAGAAGAGAATATTTAAAATCAAGATTTCTTTCACAAGTGGTACCATATCTAAAGATAAGAACCTAGTGCAGTTGCCATGGGAGAGTATGACAGAGATAAAGTGGAAGAGACTAAGAGGCCAGGCTATTGGGTAGATTATTCACATGTATATTTTTAAGTCACTGAGACTGATGATTGGGAATAGAGGTTCCTTCCACTACGAGTAAACACAATGGAACTCAAAATCCAAAAAATAAATCAGAGATTTTTTTTTTTCCTTCCACTACGAGTAAACACAATGGAACTCAAAATCCAAAAAATAAATCAGAGATTTTTGTGTGTGTGTGGTTGTTTACTTAACTGGGAAATCCAAAAAGGTGAACAACAGAATAGGCATGTAAGGAACACATGATATGGTTAGGTCTTTTTCTTCTTTTCTCCTTCCCTTTCTTTCTACATCCCCCAATCTTACTCTCTCTCCCCACACCCATCTTTCCAGCTCCTTAGGTCAGGGTTATAGTTACAGACATGGTGAGAAGATGTTAGAATCAGGATATGTATTGTAGGGTTTGCTAGTAGATTAAATGTGTGATGTGAGAAAAAGTCAGGAGTCAAGGATGGCACCAGGGATTTTAGCTTGAACAACAGTGTGAATAGTGATGCATTTATGAGTTCAAGAAAATGTGGGGACATTCTGGTAGAGTACGTTGCTGTTTATTGATTAAGCAATATTTTGGTCATGTTAACTTAGAGTTGTCTTTTAGGCCTCCAAGTGAAGATATCAGGCCAAAAGTCAGGAACTCAGGAGAAAGGTCAGTGCTGGAGAGATAAACTTGGGAGATTTCAGTGTATGGATGATATTTAAAATGATTGGACTGGATGGGAACAATTAGAAATAAAATGTATCTGAGGACTGAGGGAAGTCTATCACATGAAAATCAAAAAAATGAGAAAGAACTGGAGGAATACGTTCAAGAGCTCTGTGGTAATCATGGTGACTATAGTTATAACAATTTAGTGTACACTTGAAAATTGCTAAGGGAGTAGATTTTAAGTATTCTCACCACAAAAAATAAATATGGGAGGTAATGCATATCTTAATTAGCTTGATTTAGCCATTCCACAATGTATGCATATATCAAAATACCATGTTGTATACCACAAATATATACAATTTTTATTTTTAATCTAAAAAATAAATTTAGAAAAATATAAGAAAGAATTGGCAAGGTGGATTTAGAAAAAGTGCCAACTGAGTTAGCGGGAGCATAAAAAAGATAGTCATTCTGGAAAATGAAGACACTGATCAAAAAGTAGACAGTGACCAGCTGTATTGGAATGCTGTCAAGAGACTGAGTCAAACAAGCCTCAGAGTTCACTCCAGGACCTGGCATTGTGGAGGTAATCAGAGCTCTTGAGAGTGGTGTACTGGGAATGAAAACCTCACTGGAGAACATTCTAGAGAAATTGCGAGCAGAAAAATGGAGCAGTAATTGGAGGGAATATAGGATTAAGGCTGATATTTTTTCAGATGGGAATTATTGTAACATATTTGCATGCTAGTGAAAATAATTCATAAAGAAGGAAAAATGAAGCATGAAAAAGTTTGAAATTGCAGCAGCAAGAACAATGTCCTTTAGTAGATGTGTGAGTAGCACATTAAATTCCAACTGATATAAATAAAAGTAAGTACCACCTTAACATATATAGGGGAAGCACAGAACATCAAAGACAAAGAGAAAATCTTAAAGCTAAAAGGAAAAAGAGAGATTATCTATAAATGGAGTACATATACACTGAAAATAGAGTTCTCATTATAGAGAGTTAGGATGACAATGGAAAGGTTGTGAATGGAGTATTCTTTTTTTTTTTTAAGAAAATGTAATTTATTAATATTTTTTACATTCTAGGATGTTGCTGTGGAGCAGATGGGAGGGAGGGGGAGAGGGGAAAGGGGAAGGAGGAGGAAGGAGGAGGGGTGGGATTGAGGACTGTGGCACCCCCTTCATTCCCACAGGGGAGACTGCAGGGGCTTCCAGCAGTGGCTTGCTCATTGCCGGGCTGGGTGCAGATGTCGGGGGCATGTGGCAAAAGCCCTCACCCCCACCATCCCAGCTCAGGAACCTGGGGCCCTTCATGCTGCAGCTTGGTGGTTCTCCCTGCGTTGGTTGCATGTGTCAGGGAGGCGTGGCTGAGGCCCGAGGCCCCGGAGTAGAGTATTCTTTGAATACCCTTCTCCAAACCTTCTCTTTATTGAATGAAAATGTATAGTTTTAATATTAATTAGACTTTGCACTTTGTGGGAGCAGAGGTTTCATTGTAAATGAAGTCCTCATCTATACAATAAGCACAAAGGTGGTGCAACATTACTTATTTCACAGAGTTTTTAAGAAATTAAGTGAGATGTAAACATCTTAGAACAATGCTTGGCACACAATGAAATCAATGTAAAATCTACTGTAACCAATGTAAAGAATTATTAATGAGTGTTTTAGGTTGATTTGTGTCCTCTCCCCCTCCCACAATTTATATGTTGAAGTCCTAACCCCACATACATCAGAATGTGACTGTATTTGAAGATAGGATGGTAAAAGATATATTTAAGTTAAATTGAGGTCATTATGGTAGGACTTAATCCAATATGACTGGTGTGCTTATGAGAAGTGGAAATTGACATGACAGACAGAAGACAATATGAAGACACAATATGAGATGATATGAAGACACAGGCCATATGAAAGTCAAGGAGAAGAGGTCTCACAAGAAACCAACCCAGCTGACATCTTGATCTGAAACTGTGGGAAAATAATTTTCTGCTGTTTAAGTCACCCAGTCTGTGGTTCGTTGTTATGGCAGCCCTAGCAAACTAATACTGTGGGAGGATGATGTTCTTTGTGGTTTTGGACTAAGTCTTCAAAATCTACCTTAAACACCTCTCAGTTCAGAAGAGCCACATTTCAAGTGCTCGGTAGCTGCAGGGGCTAGTGGACACTGTTTTGGACAGCACAGCTCTGCAGAATAGAGGGATGGCAGATGGAGGAGCGGCCGCCGCCTCCAGGTGGAAGGGAGAGTGCTCAAGGAACAAATGCGGAGGAGCCATCCCTTCCCCAAAGCTTAGATTCAGCCCTCACTGGAGAGGTGTGGCTGTGGCCCACTGGTGGCAAAGACACTTGCTGAGGTGCTGCACGCCTGGGCTGGGAAGTGGAAACCACTGCTGGGATGCTGAGGGCTTGAAAGGAGGTCCTCCTCTGTGGTGTTAAGTGACACTTGTGGAGAGCCACCCACAGGGATGCCAGTGGAACTTGCTAGAGAGTGTTTGCCCCTGGGTCCGCCACGCATCACAGGCCGGGAAGATGCTCACAGGCTGCTGGCAGCTGCACCAGGGGAACAATGATGAAAAGCACTGGCACTGAGAAGAAAGCCCCTTCCCCTTACAGTGTCCCTTCAGCACCCTTTGCAATATGCTGGTTGTCAAAGGGGAAATGTTTTAGGGTCATGTCGCATATCCCAAAGGAGGGTAAAAAGGGTAGATTTGGAGCTGAGAGGCAATAAACTGACAAAGGGCCAAAAGCACAATTCATTTTATCTGCTTTATAGATGACAGCATTCTGTTATCATTCTCAGCAGTGCTTCCTCTTACCCAGACAAAATTCCTACCATGGACTTACTCACTGATGCAATAAAGTTAGCAGCACTTTTCTCTGAATGTTATTGCTGAAAAATACAAATTTTACTTATGGTAATTTGAGGTTGCATTAACTTAAATCTATTGTCACCTTGGGAAGTGAACCTTCCTGGGGAAAAAAGATAAATGAAGTTTTAGCCATGGAGAAGGAAGGTGGGGCATAGCACTGGTGGCAAAGACACTTGCTGAGGTGCTGCACGCCTGGGCTGGGAAGTGGAAACCACTGCTGGGATGCTGAGGGCTTGAAAGGAAGTCCTCCTCTGTGGTGTTAAGTGACACTTGTGGAGAGCCACCCACAGGGATGCCAGTGGAACTTGCTAGAGAGTGTCTGCCCCTCGGTCCGCCACGCATCACAGGCCGGGAAGATGCTCACAGGCTGCTGGCAGCTGCACCAGGGAAACAATGACGAAAAGTACTGGCACCAGGAAGAAAGCCCCTTCCCCTTACAGTGTCCCTTCAGTACCCTTTGCAATATGCTGGTTGTCAAAGGGGAAATGTTTTAGGGTCCTGTCGCACATCCCAAAGGAGGGTGAAAAGGGTAGATTTGGAGCTGAGAGGCAATAAACTGACAAAGGGCCAAAAGCACAATTCGTTTTATCTGTTCTCTTAGCCTCAGTTTCTGAATCTGAAAATGAAAAAAGTTGATTTGATGATCTCTGAGGAGGTGGATCTTCTGGTGCTACAATTCTGTGCTACAAAAGACTTTTTAGGTCTTGGCATCCTTTTTCACTGTTTTGACCATGAGTTTTCATTGTCCTGTGGAAGAAGTAGTTAATAGACATTCTTGGTTCATAAAGTGCTCTCTTAGCCTCAGTTTCTGAATCTGAAAATGAAAAAAGTTGATTTGATGATCTCTGAGGAGATGGATCTTCTGGTGCTACAATTCTGTGCTACAAAAGACTTTTTAGGTCTTGGCATCCTTTTTCATTGTTTTGACCATGAGTTTTCATTGTCCTGTGGAAGAAGTAGTTAATAGACATTCTTGGTTCATAAAGTGCCAGGACAATTTAGATTTTACTGTAATAAAATTTACTATCTAGTAATTATGTTGAGTTTAATGTTATTGAGTTCACTCTTTTGACACCTAAATGTTGAGTTTAAGTGGAGTTTAACACAAACATTATTCATTTTGAAACATTTTAAAAGCTCAGAATGAACTACATAATGGAATTTGCACTGCTTCATACAGAAGCAATTTCTAATAATTTTAAATGAAAAATTCTTTCAGCTTAATAAAAAACAAATGAAAATTTTTATTGAATGACCTTGGACATTTCAAAGTACGTCTTTTAAATGTGAACCTATTTGTATTGATAATATCTAGATTATCACAAGTTACAGAAAATAGGATTCTAGCATTTTTTTTAGTTGTGCAAATAGCTATCTTAAGCTTTCTAGTTTACAAGTCAAAGAACTAAAATGAAATACATTTTATTTTCTCTTTTAAAAATCTAACATATTTTAAAACTGAAAAGAATTGCTGTTAGATTTTTGTTGTTGTGTTTTTTGTATGTTAAATTTAAATTTACTTGCTGAATAAATATTCAGTAGTTGAGATGAATAATCCTTTCTAACCAGCAAGGCATACAATTGTCTAAAATGCTCTTGCTATCTGATTTAAAACCTTATGCTGTGCCCATATTTGACTGTGTCTTCCAATTTTTCTTCCATATCCCTTGAGTTTTATGTCTTTTAAAATAAATCATATTTTTAAAAGATATTTAAATAAATATTACATTGATTTTTAAAAAACAATTTTCATTTGAATATTAAGGTTTGCACTTGGATAAAAGTTCTTTGGCAGTAATTAAGACCTACAGTGATTTTCATTACAGACCTTCATGCTTCTAGGGGTGACCCCTCTAATTGAAATCAAGGGTGACCCAGCACTGGTGGCTTCCAGGCTGTGAGCTCGCAGCCTCGTTCTCACCCTTTCTGCACAGCTCACTCATAGCACTTCTTCACATTTTAAATCCTTTATGGAGCAAGAAGAGAGTAGAAGAATGGAAGGGCAGATGGTAGTATGGAAGAGCACTGATTTTTAAGTTGTCTTAGCTTGTTATCCTGTGAAAGAAGAGCCTGAAAAAAGGACTTGAATACAGCTAGTTTATTTGAGAGGTGATCCCAGGAAGCAGGAGTAAGGGACTGGGGAGAATAAAACCAGGAAAGAGAAGTCAGTGCAACATGGACTGTCAAGTTGGCTGCTACAGTAGGCAACTGGGGTGATCCCGCCATGACCTTCTGATTTTGTAGAATGCCTCCTGGAATTGCCCACCTGAGGAGGACCAAGGGGTATCATTTATCTGTTGTCTCCTACCCTGCATTGATGGAGGATTGCTCCTGGGATGTTAACTGCCACCCTCTTCTGGTTGCTCATGTGTGAGCTCATGTGTGTGAGCAGAGTGGTCTATTGCTAGACTCCCATGCTATGGCATGAAAGAGCCTCCCAGCAGAAAGCAAAGGACATTTTCTTGAGGTGAACACTGTCATTCCTACGTGAGTCGAAGCCAGCATAGAGTTGTTCACTGCAGCCACATCTGAAATCAGAGGTGAGGCCAGGAGGATATTAAAGGATGTGAAGCACATCATTAGCTAGATGATATTCTGGCTTGTGTGTGGCTGCTCATCTTGGTGAACCACAGAATTACTATTTATAAAACATTCTACAAGATATACGTTCTTCACTGCAGTGTAAGACCCTCACCACCTTCTCCACCCCGTGTGCTGATGAGACTGGGGAAATCGCCCAGCAAGCAGAATGGGCAACACAGAGATCTTAAGAAGTCAGGTGTTGGGGTTGTGGTGTAGGAGGCCGGGGCCGAGCAGGGTGTTTTGGATATTTATAGTGATTCCAGTACAATTAACCTCATTAGAATTGCCTCTATACCCTGCTATGAAAGTTCCAGGGCACTTGGACCATGCATCCCAGAACCTTTCCTTTCTTATCATCTGTAACTGCATCCTTATCAAGACATTGCCACATCCTCATTCTCCCCAAAGGAAAGCCTTCAACTCTGAGAACACCTATTGTGCCTTTTAGCTTGAAAATGTTGTGCTTGTGTTTCCCTTTACATCATGAGGTCCATGGGGAATTGTAGAAAAAAGAGCCATTTGGGGCACAGCATTGTATATGTACAAAACATTCACCTGAATTAGTGCCTGTACTTTGGGAAGTACTTTCTGAAACTCATTTCAATTTCTTTTTTCTTTTTTTGTTACACTTGTTTTTAGGTCTTGCTTAACCATTTTGTAATTTTCTAAGATAAAGTTAAAATTATTTTAAAGTCAGTTCGTCCAGCTCTATAAGACTGATTTAGTAGATGGAAGTGGGGTGGGTGAGGGGGTAGGAAGGGGATATAGGTAGGTGCACAAATTATATTTCAGACGGAATTTAAACAATCAAAAGTGCTATGCATATTCATAGGAGATCATTTGCAGTCGAAGTTAAGAAAGAAAATCTAAACTTTTTGATTCTGGACTTGAAGAAAGCGACAGATCGTAACAGAGATACTGGGGGGCACATTAGTGGCTCTGTTAGTCAGGGTAATTAATACTAGCTGACATAACAGACAGACCCCCAAATCTCAGAGACTTAAAAGATTTCCCCTTGCTCACATGAAGTCTGGTGTGGGTCAGGCAGCCCTCGTCCCTCCTATAGTTGCCCACTGGGCACGGAGCCTCCACAGTCGCAGTAGCGGGGCCAGAGAGCCACGGGGAGGCACCCAGCCCTTAACCCCTGTCCGTAGGAACCACGTGGCTACAAAGTAACTGTAAGGGAGGCTGGGAAATGAGACAGTTTGGAGTATGCTGAGCAGGGCTTCGAAAACCAAGACAAAGACTTGCACCTCCCTCAAGAGCAGGCTTTTCCATGTTTCTGAACAGGGGAGCAGTATGATCGGAGCTGTGCCTTAGGAAGGTTGAGGTGACCTTCTGTCACTAGCATTTCTGTAAATCAAGGCCTGTATTGCCTGTTGCCTGGATTATTTTATAAGCCACTAAACTATCCTCACTGCTGACCTCCTTTTCCTCGTGCATCTTGTTTACTACTGCCAGGACCATTTATAAAATAGCCTTTTGTCTGTCCCTGCATGATAAATAGGGTAACAATAAAATTGATCACCCAAAGTGAGATGTCATTAAGAGTGAAAGTGCTACTAATTATGCTCGGGCAAGAGGTGTGAACTGGGACTGTCCCCAGCAAACTGGAACTTAAGGGCACCCTAAGAGGAGACTACAATGGCTTCCCACCACCAGCCAGGCCCACCAAGCCCCAGAGCCCATGTGCTCCATTATCTAGCGCATCAGCTCTCCAGAAGTGTTTCCTCCCTCACCCTTTATTCAGGTTCCTACTCAAACATGCCCTCGGCAAAGAGACTCTCACCACCCCTTCTAACTTAGCACTTTTCTACCCCTTCTCTCTCTATCCTTTTACCCTGTTTTATTTTCCACCATTGCATGTATTGCTTCCTGACATGAGACTGTCTATTCTGAAACAGCCACCTGTACTTCCACCAGAATGTTTGCTCTATGTGGAGAGGGACGAGTTCTGTCCCGACGGTACACCTAGTGGCTTAAGTAGAGTCCAGCACAGGGTAGGGGCTCAGTAAATCATTGTTGAATGAGAGAAAGACTGACCTTCAACTTCAGTTGGGCCAAGTCCCCTCACCGCCCACCCTGACATCCCCTCCTGAGCTTGCCACTGTCATTGAGCCCCCAGCTGAGTCATGCGTGATGCTCCCTCTGTCTTCAGGAGGCTCCTGGCTGTCCTCTGTGGGGATCCAACTGTGCTTCAAGGCGTAGCTTCATTTTTCTTTTTGAATTGAGCCCCCAGCTGAGTCATGCGTGATGCTCCCTCTGTCTTCAGGAGGCTCCTGGCTGTCCGCTGTGGGGATCCAACTGTGCTTCAAGGCGTAGCTTCATTTTTCTTTTTGAACTTTCTCTGATTACTCTGCTCCATATCCTGTCCTAGTTGGAAGCAAATAGTTTTTAATATTAACTGGACTGTGCACTTTCTGGAGGCAGAGACTGCATTACTCCTTATCTGTACAATAGCCACACAAAACTGGGACAACAGTGCTTACCTCATAGTTTTAAAGAATTTTAAATGAGCAAATTCATGTAAACTTCTTAGAAGAATATGAAACATGTAATGTAATAAATATGTACTCTAATTAATATAAATAATTATTAATGAGATAATTTACATTCTTTGTGTTTTGTGCTCAGTCTTCAAACTCTAGTATGTATTTTACACTTCAGAAGAGCCACATTTCAAGTGCTCGGTAGCTGCAGGGGCTAGTGGACACTGTTTTGGANCGCATCACAGGCCGGGAAGATGCTCACAGGCTGCTGGCAGCTGCACCAGGGAAACAATGACAAAAAGTACTGGCACCAGGAAGAAAGCCCCTTCCCCTTACAGTGTCCCTTCAGCACCCTTTGCAATATGCTGGTTGTCAAAGGGGAATTGTTTTAGGGTCCTGTCGCACATCCCAAAGGAGGGCGAAAAGGGTAGATTTGGAGCTGAGAGGCAATAAATTGACCAATGGCCAATAGCACAATTCGTTTTATCTTCTTTATAGATGACAGCATTCTGTTATCATTCTCAGCAGTGCTACCTCTTACCCAGACAAAATCCCTGCCATGGACTTACTCACTACTACGAAGGAGGCAGCAGCACTTTTCTCTGAATGTTACTGCTGAAAAGTACAGAGTTACTTATGGCAACTTGCAGGTGCATTAACCTGAATACACTATCACCTTAGGAAGTGGACCATTCTGGTCTGTCAGAGTAAGGGTAAAAATTATATTTTAGTGNTAGGGTCATGTCGCATATCCCAAAGGAGGGTAAAAAGGGTAGATTTGGAGCTGAGAGGCAATAAACTGACAAAGGGCCAAAAGCACAATTCATTTTATCTGCTTTATAGATGACAGCATTCTGTTATCATTCTCAGCAGTGCTTCCTCTTACCCAGACAAAATTCCTACCATGGACTTACTCACTGATGCAATAAAGTTAGCAGCACTTTTCTCTGAATGTTATTGCTGAAAAATACAAATTTTACTTATGGTAATTTGAGGTTGCATTAACTTAAATCTATTGTCACCTTGGGAAGTGAACCTTCCTGGGGAAAAAAGATAAATGAAGTTTTAGCCATGGAGAAGGAAGGTGGGGCATAGTAATCTCTGGACACTAGATTCAGATGAATTCCCAGAAGAAGATATGACTAATTCTCCATGAAATTGTCTTGACATCCTTGTCAAAAATCAATTGCCCATAAATGCATGGGTTTATTACTGTACTCCTAATTTTATTCCTTTGGTATATATGTTTATCCTTATGCCAGTATCACACAGTCTTCATTACTATAGGTTTGTAGTAAGTTGTGAAACCTGGAAATATGTCCGCTGACTTTGTTCTTTTTCAAGATTGTCTGACTTTTCTGCATCCCATGTGTTTGCATGTGAATTTTACGATCAACTTGTTAATTTCTACAAAAAAGGCTGCTGGGATTTTGATAAGGATTGTGTTGAATCTGTAGATTATTGGGGGAGAGGGGAGTATTGCATTTTAACAATATTACTCTTTGACTCCCTGAACATGAGTTGTCTTTCCTTTTATTAATGCCTTCTTTAATTTCTTTCAGTGATGTTTTGTAGTTTTCATTGTACAAATTTATATTTCTTTTGTTAAATTTATTCGAAGTATTTTATTCCTTTTGATGCTATAGTAAATGAAATTGTTTCTTAATTTCAATTTTGGACTGTTCATTGCTGGTGTCTAGAAATACAATTAGTTTTTGTGTATTAATCTTGTATCCTGCAACTTTGATGAACTCATTCATTAGGTCTAATTATTTTTGGGGATTTTCTACATACAAAATTATACCACCTGCAAGCATACATTTTAGAATATTTTGGGGTGATATGTGCTTTATAGTAAATACTCTAAAATTTAGTTAAGTAAATCAGCTTTAGCATTAACAGAGTAAATGGTTTTGTTTTTTCATATTTTTCATGCAGGATAAATCATCCAACACAGAAAAACCCAAGCCACTAGTAAGATTTCTACCACAGTTGTCTACGGTAATTTACTAATATACTATCATACTTTATTGCTTTCATAACAATGTTGTTTACTAGTTTTCAAGCTTAAAAATAAGTTACTAAATTTCTGATTATGAAATCTGTGCTCCATTTGATTGTTTTCTGATGGAGAAATTCTGTGAGGTACACATCTTAGGAAAAATAACTCTCTTAACGAAGTAACCAAAGCTATAATTTCCTAGTATATACAGAACATTTGAGTATTTTGAGTAAAAGAATTGCCAGGATGGACAAGCAGAAGGAAAATTGGAGTTGTGAAATGAGGACTTGGACTAAGGCTTTGTCCATAATGGCTCTGTGAAAGTCACCTCTCTTAGCCTCAGTTTCTGAATCTGAAAATGAAAAAAGTTGATTTGATGATCTCTGAGGAGGTGGATCTTCTGGTGCTACAATTCTGTGCTACAAAAGACTTTTTAGGTCTTGGCATCCTTTTTCACTGTTTTGACCATGAGTTTTCATTGTCCTGTGGAAGAAGTAGTTAATAGACATTCTTGGTTCATAAAGTGCCAGGACAATTTAGATTTTACTGTAATAAAATTTACTATCTAGTAATTATGTTGAGTTTAATGTTATTGAGTTCACTCTTTTGACACCTAAATGTTGAGTTTAAGTGGAGTTTAACACAAACATTATTCATTTTGAAACATTTTAAAAGCTCAGAATGAACTACATAATGGAATTTGCACTGCTTCATACAGAAGCAATTTCTAATAATTTTAAATGAAAAATTCTTTCAGCTTAATAAAAAACAAATGAAAATTTTTATTGAATGACCTTGGACATTTCAAAGTACGTCTTTTAAATGTGAACCTATTTGTATTGATAATATCTAGATTATCACAAGTTACAGAAAATAGGATTCTAGCATTTTTTTTAGTTGTGCAAATAGCTATCTTAAGCTTTCTAGTTTACAAGTCAAAGAACTAAAATGAAATACATTTTATTTTCTCTTTTAAAAATCTAACATATTTTAAAACTGAAAAGAATTGCTGTTAGATTTTTGTTGTTGTGTTTTTTGTATGTTAAATTTAAATTTACTTGCTGAATAAATATTCAGTAGTTGAGATGAATAATCCTTTCTAACCAGCAAGGCATACAATTGTCTAAAATGCTCTTGCTATCTGATTTAAAACCTTATGCTGTGCCCATATTTGACTGTGTCTTCCAATTTTTCTTCCATATCCCTTGAGTTTTATGTCTTTTAAAATAAATCATATTTTTAAAAGATATTTAAATAAATATTACATTGATTTTTAAAAAACAATTTTCATTTGAATATTAAGGTTTGCACTTGGATAAAAGTTCTTTGGCAGTAATTAAGACCTACAGTGATTTTCATTACAGACCTTCATGCTTCTAGGGGTGACCCCTCTAATTGAAATCAAGGGTGACCCAGCACTGGTGGCTTCCAGGCTGTGAGCTCGCAGCCTCGTTCTCACCCTTTCTGCACAGCTCACTCATAGCACTTCTTCACATTTTAAATCCTTTATGGAGCAAGAAGAGAGTAGAAGAATGGAAGGGCAGATGGTAGTATGGAAGAGCACTGATTTTTAAGTTGTCTTAGCTTGTTATCCTGTGAAAGAAGAGCCTGAAAAAAGGACTTGAATACAGCTAGTTTATTTGAGAGGTGATCCCAGGAAGCAGGAGTAAGGGACTGGGGAGAATAAAACCAGGAAAGAGAAGTCAGTGCAACATGGACTGTCAAGTTGGCTGCTACAGTAGGCAACTGGGGTGATCCCGCCATGACCCTCTGATTTTGTAGAATGCCTCCTGGAATTGCCCACCTGAGGAGGACCAAGGGGTATCATTTATCTGTTGTCTCCTACCCTGCATTGATGGAGGATTGCTCCTGGGATGTTAACTGCCACCCTCTTCTGGTTGCTCATGTGTGAGCTCATGTGTGTGAGCAGAGTGGTCTATTGCTAGACTCCCATGCTATGGCATGAAAGAGCCTCCCAGCAGAAAGCAAAGGACATTTTCTTGAGGTGAACACTGTCATTCCTACGTGAGTCGAAGCCAGCATAGAGTTGTTCACTGCAGCCACATCTGAAATCAGAGGTGAGGCCAGGAGGATATTAAAGGATGTGAAGCACATCATTAGCTAGATGATATTCTGGCTTGTGTGTGGCTGCTCATCTTGGTGAACCACAGAATTACTATTTATAAAACATTCTACAAGATATACGTTCTTCACTGCAGTGTAAGACCCTCACCACCTTCTCCACCCCGTGTGCTGATGAGACTGGGGAAATCGCCCAGCAAGCAGAATGGGCAACACAGAGATCTTAAGAAGTCAGGTGTTGGGGTTGTGGTGTAGGAGGCCGGGGCCGAGCAGGGTGTTTTGGATATTTATAGTGATTCCAGTACAATTAACCTCATTAGAATTGCCTCTATACCCTGCTATGAAAGTTCCAGGGCACTTGGACCATGCATCCCAGAACCTTTCCTTTCTTATCATCTGTAACTGCATCCTTATCAAGACATTGCCACATCCTCATTCTCCCCAAAGGAAAGCCTTCAACTCTGAGAACACCTATTGTGCCTTTTAGCTTGAAAATGTTGTGCTTGTGTTTCCCTTTACATCATGAGGTCCATGGGGAATTGTAGAAAAAAGAGCCATTTGGGGCACAGCATTGTATATGTACAAAACATTCACCTGAATTAGTGCCTGTACTTTGGGAAGTACTTTCTGAAACTCATTTCAATTTCTTTTTTCTTTTTTTGTTACACTTGTTTTTAGGTCTTGCTTAACCATTTTGTAATTTTCTAAGATAAAGTTAAAATTATTTTAAAGTCAGTTCGTCCAGCTCTATAAGACTGATTTAGTAGATGGAAGTGGGGTGGGTGAGGGGGTAGGAAGGGGATATAGGTAGGTGCACAAATTATATTTCAGACGGAATTTAAACAATCAAAAGTGCTATGCATATTCATAGGAGATCATTTGCAGTCGAAGTTAAGAAAGAAAATCTAAACTTTTTGATTCTGGACTTGAAGAAAGCGACAGATCGTAACAGAGATACTGGGGGGCACATTAGTGGCTCTGTTAGTCAGGGTAATTAATACTAGCTGACATAACAGACAGACCCCCAAATCTCAGAGACTTAAAAGATTTCCCCTTGCTCACATGAAGTCTGGTGTGGGTCAGGCAGCCCTCGTCCCTCCTATAGTTGCCCACTGGGCACGGAGCCTCCACAGTCGCAGTAGCGGGGCCAGAGAGCCACGGGGAGGCACCCAGCCCTTAACCCCTGTCCGTAGGAACCACGTGGCTACAAAGTAACTGTAAGGGAGGCTGGGAAATGAGACAGTTTGGAGTATGCTGAGCAGGGCTTCGAAAACCAAGACAAAGACTTGCACCTACCTCAAGAGCAGGCTTTTCCATGTTTCTGAACAGGGGAGCAGTATGATCGGAGCTGTGCCTTAGGAAGGTTGAGGTGACCTTCTGTCACTAGCATTTCTGTAAATCAAGGCCTGTATTGCCTGTTGCCTGGATTATTTTATAAGCCACTAAACTATCCTCACTGCTGACCTCCTTTTCCTCGTGCATCTTGTTTACTACTGCCAGGACCATTTATAAAATAGCCTTTTGTCTGTCCCTGCATGATAAATAGGGTAACAATAAAATTGATCACCCAAAGTGAGATGTCATTAAGAGTGAAAGTGCTACTAATTATGCTCGGGCAAGAGGTGTGAACTGGGACTGTCCCCAGCAAACTGGAACTTAAGGGCACCCTAAGAGGAGACTACAATGGCTTCCCACCACCAGCCAGGCCCACCAAGCCCCAGAGCCCATGTGCTCCATTATCTAGCGCATCAGCTCTCCAGAAGTGTTTCCTCCCTCACCCTTTATTCAGGTTCCTACTCAAACATGCCCTCGGCAAAGAGACTCTCACCACCCCTTCTAACTTAGCACTTTTCTACCCCTTCTCTCTCTATCCTTTTACCCTGTTTTATTTTCCACCATTGCATGTATTGCTTCCTGACATGAGACTGTCTATTCTGAAACAGCCACCTGTACTTCCACCAGAATGTTTGCTCTATGTGGAGAGGGACGAGTTCTGTCCCGACGGTACACCTAGTGGCTTAAGTAGAGTCCAGCACAGGGTAGGGGCTCAGTAAATCATTGTTGAATGAGAGAAAGACTGACCTTCAACTTCAGTTGGGCCAAGTCCCCTCACCGCCCACCCTGACATCCCCTCCTGAGCTTGCCACTGTCATTGAGCCCCCAGCTGAGTCATGCGTGATGCTCCCTCTGTCTTCAGGAGGCTCCTGGCTGTCCGCTGTGGGGATCCAACTGTGCTTCAAGGCGTAGCTTCATTTTTCTTTTTGAGCTTTCTCTGATTACTCTGCTCCATATCCTGTCCTAGTTGGAAGCAAATAGTTTTTAATATTAACTGGACTGTGCACTTTCTGGAGGCAGAGACTGCATTACTCCTTATCTGTACAATAGCCACACAAAACTGGGACAACAGTGCTTACCTCATAGTTTTAAAGAATTTTAAATGAGCAAATTCATGTAAACTTCTTAGAAGAATATGAAACATGTAATGTAATAAATATGTACTCTAATTAATATAAATAATTATTAATGAGATAATTTACATTCTTTGTGTTTTGTGCTCAGTCTTCAAACTCTAGTATGTATTTTACACTTCAGAAGAGCCACATTTCAAGTGCTCAGTAGCTGCAGGGGCTAGTGGACACTGTTTTGGACAGCACAGCTCTGCAGAATAGAGGGATGGCAGATGGAGGAGCAGGCGCCGCCTCCAGGTGGAAGGGAGAGTGCTCAAGGAACAAATGTGGAGGAGCCATCCCTTCCCCAAAGCTTAGATTCAGCCCTCACTGGAGAGGTGTGGCTGTGGCCCACTGGTGACAAAGACACTTGCTGAGGTGCTGCACGCCTGGGCTGGGAAGTGGAAACCACTGCTGGGATGCTGAGGGCTTGAAAGGAAGTCCTCCTCTGTGGTGTTAAGTGACACTTGTGGAGAGCCACCCACAGGGATGCCAGTGGAACTTGCTAGAGAGTGTCTGCCCCTCGGTCCGCCACGCATCACAGGCCGGGAAGATGCTCACAGGCTGCTGGCAGCTGCACCAGGGAAACAATGACGAAAAGTACTGGCACCAGGAAGAAAGCCCCTTCCCCTTACAGTGTCCCTTCAGTACCCTTTGCAATATGCTGGTTGTCAAAGGGGAAATGTTTTAGGGTCCTGTCGCACATCCCAAAGGAGGGTAAAAAGGGTAGATTTGGAGCTGAGAGGCAATAAATTGACCAATGGCCAATAGCACAATTCGTTTTATCTGCTTTATAGATGACAGCATTCTGTTATCATTCTCAGCAGTGCTTCCTCTTACCCAGACAAAAATCCCTGCCATGGACTTACTCACTACTACGAAGGAGGCAGCAGCACTTTTCTCTGAATGTTACTGCTGAAAAGTAGAGTTACTTATGGGAACTTGCAGGTGCATTAACCTGAATACACTGTCACCTTAGGAAGTGGACCATTCTGGTCTGTCAGAGTAAGGGTAAAAATTATATTTTAGTGATAGAGAGAAGAAGTAAAACTGAGTAAGCCCTGGACAATAACTAGGCTCAGAAAATTCTCAGAAGAAGAATATGTGATAAAAGGCTTTAAAGGGTAAAAATTATATTTTAGTGATAGAGAGAAGAAGTAAAACTGAGTAAGCCCTGGACAACAACTAGGCTCAGAAAATTCTCAGAAGAAGAATATGTGATAAAAGGCTTTGCACACCTTTTAAAGCTTTCTGTTAAGTATTGCTAGGTACTATTTTCTTTTATTTTCTTGCTCTAAAGAAAATTCTAAGATAAACACTGAGAATTTAAAAAGTAGTAGCATTTATCTGTGATTAGGTTGGATAATATGTGTTTTACTTTATAGTAGACACTAAATTTTAGTTGGGTGAATCAATTTTATCATTAACAGAGTAAACAGTTTTGTTTTTTCTTATTTTTTTAATGCAGGATAAATCAGCCAGCAAAGAAAAATCCAAGGCCCCAGCAAGAGCTTTACCACAGTTGGCTATGGTAATTTACCTATAAACTCTCATCGAATTTTGGCCCTTTTAAAAATGTTTATTACTTTTCAAACTTGAAAATAAATAATTGAATTTCTTATTTTGAATTCTGTGCTCCATTTGATTGTTTTTGATGGAGAAATTCCTTGAGGTACATAGGAAAAACAACTGTCTAAATATAGTAACTGTAAGCTATAATCTCCTAGTAAGTATAGAATATTTGAGTATTTTGAATAAAAACATTGCTAAAGTGGACAAGCAGAAAGGAGAATCAATGTTGGAGTCAGGAAGCGAGGGCTTGGGCTAAAGCTCTGTCCCTACTGGCTCTGTGACCTTTGGGGAGGCACTTGCCTCTCAGTTTCTGAGTTTGCAAATGAGAAAAGTTGATTTGATGATCTCTGAGGAGATGGCTCTTCTAGCACTAAAATGCTGTGCCACACAAGATTTCTTAGATCTTGGCATCCTTTTTCATTATTTTGACCATGAGTTTTCATTGTCCCGTGGAAGAGGCAGTTCATAGACATTTACAGTTGATAAAGTGCTGGACATGTTAGATTTTACTGTAATAAAATTTGCTGTCTAGTAATTATGTTGAGTTTAATGCCATTTAGTTACACTCTTGTGACTCCTGAAAGTGGAGGTTAAGAGGAGTTTCAATGCAAACATTGTTTGTTTTAAACTGTAATAAAATATACATAAAATAAAATTTACCATTTTAACTATTTTAAGTATACAGTTCAGTGGCATTTAGTACATGTGCAACCATCACTACCATCTATCTCCAGAAATCTTTTTGTCTTCCCAAACTGAAATTCTATCCATTAAATATCTCATTTTCCCTTCCCCCAGCCCCTGGTAAATGACCATTCTACTTTTTGTTTCTATGTATTTGACTACTCTACGTTCCTCATGTAAGTGGACTCATGCAATATTTGTCATTGTGTGTCTGGCTTATTTCACTTGTCATAATGTCTTCAAAGTTCATCCAAAATATTGCTTATTTTGAAAGATAATGCAGAAGCTCAGAACAAACTGTAAAATTGAATTTGTGTTGTTTTAAACAGAGAAGATTCTTGATTATTTGAAACAAAAGACATTTTCACTTAGAAAACTTGAATTAATATTCTCAGATGAATTATCTTGAACATTTCAAAGTACACAATTTAATTGAAAATATGGTATTATTGATAATGCCAGATTATCACATCATGTCTGTAGAATTGAACCATGTTTCCCCCAATTCTGCAAAATCTATCTTGAATGTTATAGTTTAAAAGATAAAGACTTAAAATGGAATAGACATTTTATTTTCTCTTTAAAATTTTAACAATTTTAAAAACTGAAAACAATAAAAATTGCCCTTTGTTGTGTCTTGTTAGTATACAGATTTAGAAATATAAACTTAATTTAAATTTACTTATTGAACGTCTGTGGCAGAGAGGAATAATAGTCCTTTCCTGTCGGGGAAGCATGTAATCATCTAAAATGCTTTTGTTGGCTGATTTAAACCTGCTTTTATGTCCGCATTTGGCTGCATCTTGAGATTTTCTTCAGCATTCTTTGAGTTTTATGTGTTTTAAGGGAAATCATATTTTCAAGAGATATTTCTAAAACTAATTTATTGATTAAAAAGATACTTTCATTTGAATATTAAGGTTTGCGCTTGGATAAAATTCTCTGGCAATGATTAAGACCTAGAGTGATTTTCATTGCAGACCTTCAGGCTTCTAGAGGTGACCCCTGTAACTGAAATTAAGGGTGACTCAGCACTGGTGACTCCCAGGCTCTGCGAGCTGGTGGCCTGGTTTTCACCCTTTCTGCACAGCTCACTCATAGCACTCCTTTGCATTTTCAATCCTTTATGGAGCAAGATGAGAGTGGAAGAATGGACGGGCAGACGGAAGTATGGAAGAACGCTAACTTACAATTTGTTTTAGCCTATTTTCCTGTTAAAGAAGAACCTGAAACAAGAACTTGTGTGCAGGTAGTTTATTTGGGAAGTAGGAGTAAAGGACTGGAGAGAGTAAAACTACAAAGAAAGAGAAGCCAGTGTAAGCAGGGGCTGTCCAGGTGGTCTGGATCTGAAAGGAAGAGAAAGACTGATTTGTCAGTGTTAAAAAATAGGTAAATTTTGCTTTAAAATCTGCCTGTCTGGGTTTATTGGAGAACCATTGGCTCCAGCAACAGTCTGTGTTCTGGTATTGCCATAATTGACTCCAGCTACTCAGTGATTGCCTTTTTAGAAAATGCAGATACTCTCCTGTCTGCCGCAGTCCCCACCACACTCTATTGTCTCCCAGCATGGAAGCTGAGTGCCAGTGACCTATCATCACTAGCCATTTCCCTCTTTAGATGCCTGCCCAGATCATATAAGTATAAGAATTTGTGACCCCTGTTTTAAACTATAAAATAAATGTGTGAGTTGCTGGAGCAATCTAGAGCAGCTTAAAGCCATGAGAACAGGAAGACCTTTTGGAGCTGGAATGCAGAGGGAACTCATTAGCACTGGAGACCAGCAGCGTGCCTCTCATTGAAATAGAAGGCTCAAGGACACTTGCCAATATCTGGGGATGAACAGCCTCTCTGGAATGAACACCCCTGTTTTAGGTAACAGGCACTCACATCAAGCCAGCATCAGGGCTTTTGGTAATGTCTCCCAAATGGTACACACCATTCACAGACTTGAATAAGATGTGCTATGGAGTGTTCATGTCTTCTTTCCAGATGTTCCAGTCTGTTTGATAAAAAAATCTGTGTTTATGGATACTTATGCATTTCATAAAAAATGGTTTTTTTCTAATATTGTTTATTAATGCTATTTAAATTTCATATTTTAGGTGAGAACAAAGCCCAAGTGGCAGCAGGCAGCTCCATCATTCCATTTGACTGTAAAGCAGGACGATGAGATTCCAGAAAAGTATAGTGTTAAAAATGAACAGTCCTATGGTAAGAACTTTAATAGTCTGAATTAGATTTAAAGGAATTTTCCAAAGAAGAAAAAACATATAACATTTAGTTAATAGAGTAATGAAAGTATAAAACCTAAATGACATTCATGTCAAATAGAAAAATTTCTCCCAAATGTTTTTCCTCAGAAAATAATTGATTCCAGGTCTTAGTTATTTCAGGCTGTTATTAATGCTGTAAGAGCTGATATCTTAGGAATTGTGATGTTTATAATAAAACTTTTATTTATTGTAGTCAGAATTTGCCTCTGCCTCAGAGACTGAGAAGTTTTTTTTCTAAAAGGGAAGTTAATAAGTTGTAAACAGTACTGTCAAATGACTCATTTTAATGTTTTTTATTATTTTGATTCACTAAATATAGTGCTCATCAGATTGTTTACATTTAATATAAACATTTTTTCACCGTGGTTCTTTAAATTTTCTCAAGTAATTTTGTATTCTATTTTTATCATAATTTTAATCTCATTCATTTTAAAAAGATTCTATGCAAATATAATTGAAAATTTTGTTTATTACATTAATCAAAATATAAAATAAATCAGTTGAGTAATCTTGAAGTAGCCAGAGGTGTCTATTATGATGACATAAAATAGGAGCTGTTTAACTTCCTCCTAGTAAAAGGCAATAAATTATACTTAGGGTTACTTGAAAACTTAAAGCATAGAATTTTTTCTTGAAAAGTGCTTTAGCATTTTATTCTAAACACTTAAATGTTGTAGCTTAATTTTTATATGAATAATTTATGCTTTTTTAAAAAATTCAAGCTGAATACATGGATAATTATGGGAAAAAAAGCAAATCATTTGACCAACTTGATGACAGTTGTGCTGGACCATCTACTTCCAAATCAAAGGGCAGATCTCCACATAAAGAACGAGAAAACTTTAGACGTACTCTTGTTAATGTCATTATGTAAGTACTACGAGCTAACTAATCAGTATGTGTTACCCTAGTTTGAGCCTCCGGGAACTTTTATCTAAAAATATAAGAATTCTATGCATCTCTAAGGTTGCCTCAAAGCCTTGTCGGAATGAGGTCAGCAAAAACAGAAGTAACCAGTTCCTCTCTGCCTCGTTTCTGCACAGCTTTGTGCTGGTTGCTTAGGATGCTCTTTTACGTTCACTGCAACTCTCAAGGTGCACATTGCCATTTATGTAACAAATGGAGTTTCATGACCTATTGTGGCAAGTAACTCTCCCACAGAACCCCGTTCTACTGTCCCCATGTGGCAGTGTACTGGATGGCTGGACAACGGGTACTGAGTGCTTACAAAGGGCAGGAGGGGTGTTTTTGTGGGAGTCCGGTGCAGCTGGATGGATGATGTGTGCCTCTTCTAGAGTGGTTTTGAGTTTCCTTCTGCCAGGCACCACTGGAATCTTACCAGCTTGGCCCGCTTACATTGCTTTCTTGGATTACACACTTACACAAGCAGTGTACAATCAACACCCAGGTGCGTGGGACAGACCTCTGGCTGTTTTTTCTACCTAGAGCCCTGACCAAGAAAGACAAACTTTCTTGACACAATTTATTGTGCTTGTTATTTCTAATCCTCCTTTAATTGAAGATAGAGCCTATATTGGGTTTCAGCTTTATATAGGGTCTTGATTTGAATTCCCCCGTTTCAATCATCTTCCCCACTTTGACATGAAATCCAAGGTCCTGCTCCCACGAGGACAGCCATAGCCTCAGGATTATGCCGATTGCCGCACCAGGCCATTTAATTTTTTTCCCCTTCTGAGTATTCCCTTTCTTTCTTGTGAGCTCAGATACATTTAAAAGGAGCTTTGTGACATATTATCAAGTGTTTATAGAATTGTACAACTGGGAGGTTTTTCAGATTATCTTTGCTGCTGTGGTGTAAGAAACAGAAGTCTATTTTTAACCACTTAACATCATGTTTTTAGTTGTGTTTAAAATTCATTTTATCTGTCTTCCCCCTGAAACACACAAGGACCTTAGAATGCTTTGACTTACCTTTGAACTTTCCTTTGCATTTTTCATGTGATTTTTGTTTAGTATTTTAGTTCCACGAAGTCCTTAAATACCCATACTCTTTTTTAAGTTAATGCTTACTAAGATTTACTAACATGTTTTCTAATTTTTCAGAAAATTGCTTTTGCATTCCATGCCTCACTTCCAGGTTCATTTTCTTTTTTGCTGAAGTTCAATTTTTTAGTAGTAGTTCTCTTAATGAGAATCTATTGGTAGTAAATTCTAAACTTTCGTGTCTGGAAAGGTCTCAACTTTGTCTCTGCTCTCAGATTAATGATTAAGGTGGCTACAGAATTAAAGGACAATAGTAAGTTTCTCCCTGCACATTTGGAAAATAAAATTATTTATGAAAAATAATTAAAAATATTGACCATTATCTTTTGGTATGTATTATTGTCAATGAGAAGCCTTCATCACTTTATTTGTCATTATTTTGTATGTAATCAAGCTCTCTGTTAGCTTCTGGTTTTTTTTGTTTTTTAGGGGTTTTTTTGGAATATTTTCCCCAAAGCCTTGCAGATTGGCTTTTTATGAAGCCTTCATCACTTTATTTGTCATTATTTTGTATGTAATCAAGCTCTCTGTTAGCTTCTGTTTTTTTTTGTTTTTTTTTTTGTTTTTTAGGGGGTTTTTTGGAATATTTTCCCCAAAGCCTTGCAGATTGGCTTTTTAAAAAAACAGTTTATTGAAAATAAATTACACACACATGCACAAAAAAGAAAAATAAATTACATGCCATTAAATTCATCCACGTTAAAGATAAAATTTAGTGAGTTTTAGTAAATTTCTGCAGTTGCACAACCTTCACCAAAATCCAGTTTTGCAATGCTTCTGTCATTCACAAAAGTTCTCTCATGCTCATTTCAATTAATCCTTTCTCTCACTCGTTGCCGTAGGCAATCACTGGTCTGCTTTCCGTCTTTTAGCTTTCTTTTTTGAAAATTTTGTGTGACTGGAATCATATAATATGTCTGTTTTGAGGCTCATCCATGTTTATCGTTTCTGGTTTTTGGCTGTTATGAATGATGCTGGAATGAACATTTGCATTCAGATTTTCTTGTGAACATGTACTTTCATTTCTCCTGGGTGGATACCTAGGTATAGGAATGCTGCCTTGTACACAGGCGTATGTTTAACTTTAAAAGGCATTGCTAAGCTGTTTTCCAGGCACCTGAACCATTTCACTTTCCCACAAGCAACGAAAGAAGAAGTTTCTAGTTGCTCAACACTCTTGCCCACACTTTGTTTTTGTTTAGTTTGGTTTGGTCATTCTAGCCATTCTAACAGTTCAATTTATCAATTTTTTTTTTTAATGTTCATGCTTTTCAAGTTGTATCTAGGAATCTTTTCCTAAGACAAGGTCACAAAAGTTTCCTCCTATGTTTTCTTCTAGAAGATTTGTATTATCTTTTAATTCTATTTTTTCCACAAACTTTTTGAAACACTCTCATATTTTCATTGTCCAAGTCTTGCGCTTCTTTTTAAAAATGTATTCCCAAGTATTTTTCTTATTTTATTGTGCATGAAATTTTTAAATTATATTTTCTGATTGTTCTTTGTCAGTATATAGAAAAATCAATTGATTTTTGCTTACTGATTTTACATCCTGAGATTTTACTAAACTTTGCTTATTCTAGAGCTTTATAAAAGTTGCCTTAAAATTCCCTGTATATATATATATATATGATCAAGCCGTCTGCAAATAAAGACAATTTTACTTCTTCATTTCCAATCTGGATATTTGCTTTTCTTTTTCTTATCTTGTTGCACTTGTTAGGTCCTTGCATACATTGTTGAAAAGAATTAGTGAGAGTAGAATTTCTAGTCTTAGGGGGAAAGCATTCAGCCTCCCACACTTATGTAGGATGTTAGTTATAGGTTTTTAAGGTACATCTTGTGGAGAAAAAGTAACCTATGTACACTGTTGGGGGAATGTAAATTAGTGCAGCCAGCATAGAAAAGTATATGGATGTTCCTCAAGAAACTAAAAATAGGAGCTGGCTGGTTAGCTCAGTTGGTTAGAACATGGTGCTGATAACACTAAGGTCCAGGGTTTGATCCCTGTACTGGCCAGCCACCAAAAAAAAAAAAAAAAAAGAGAAAGAAAGAAACTAAAAATAGAATTACCATGTAATCCAGCAATCCCATTTCTGGGTATTTACTAAGAAGATTTGAAATCAGTATGTTGAAGAGATGTCTACTCCGATATGTTCATTGCAGCACTATTCACAACAGCTGAGATAGAGAATCAACCTAAGTGTTCATTAACATGAATGGAATAAATGTGGTGTACATATAACTATTCAGCTTTAAAAAAGAAAGAAACTTTGCCATTTGCAGCAACATGGATGGAATTGGAGGACATTATATTAAATGAAATAAGCCAGGCACAGAAAGACAAATACCTCATGTTCTCACTTACATGTTGAACTAAAACAATTTGACTCAAAGAAGCAGAGTAGAATGGTGGTTACCAGAGGCTGGGGGTATGGGGGGTGCGGTTAGGGGAAATAGAGAGATGATGTCAAAGTGCACAAAGCCTTAATTAGACAGGAGGAAGGCTTTTCTTCTTTGAGATATATTGCACAGTGTGGTCGATATAGTAAATAATAATGTATTGTACATTTCAAAATCTCTAGAAGAGTAAATTTCAAATATTCTTACCACAAAAAATGTAAGTATTTGAGGTGATGGATATGTTAATTAGCTTGATTTAATTATTTCACATTGTATTCATAAATCATAACATCACTTTGTACTCTATAAATACATACAACTATAACTTGTCAATTTACAGTTAAAATTTTTTTTAATTAGATGAGAAAAAAGAACACATAACATGGGCTCAATAAATATGTAAACATAGCTAGAGGTGCAGATTTAACATGCTAACAACACATGTGACATGAAGAAGCATGATCTCCAAGTGCACATGCACCAAGAAATCTCTACCTCTGCATACTTAGATGTCACCCCTTTCCTGCCTAAGCCCCTTTAAGATTCTCCCTGACCTCCCTCTCAGGGAGCCAGACGAAGGATCATCCCTTCCACACTGTCTTCGTCGTGCCTGGGCACAAGCTCTAATAAAGCCTTGCTTGCTTGGGGGAAAAAAAATCAGTAAGCATGTAAGTGGGGGAAGAAAACAACCAAGATACCCTTTATCAGGTTGAGAAAGTTTCCTTCCTTTTCTAGTTCGTTAAGAGGTTTTATGATGAATGGATGCTGGATTTTTGTCCAATGCTTTTTCTGTGTCTGTTGAGATGATCTTTTTTTTTTGTCCTTTTTTCTATTAATATATGGTATATTACATTAATCACTTTTCGTATGTTAAAGTAACTTTGCATTCCTCTCACTTAGTAATTATACATAATCCCTTCAATATGTTGCCAAATTTGATTTGCTAATATTTTATTAGGGGGGGTTGAGTCTATACTCAGGAATGATTTAGGCCTGTAGTTTTCTTGTCATGCTTTTGACTGGCTTTGATATCAGATCACTACTGGCCTCATAAAATGAGCTGAGGAGTGTTTTTACTTCTAATTTCTGAACAAATTTGTGTGAAGTTGATATTCTTTCTTTCTTGTTTGATGGAATTTTTTAGTAAAGCCCTCTGGACCTGACCTTTTTTTTTGCAGAAAAATTATTAATTATTAATTCAATTAGTTTGCTTGATGTAGGTCTATTCAGATTTTCTGTTTCTTCTCGAGTCATGTGTGGCACTTTTTTGCCTTTAGGGAATGTGTTCTTTTAAGTTCTCTAATTTGCTGGCATCAAGCTGGTCAGATAACCTTTTTGTTTAACCTCAGGCCTCCTTCCTACTCATTTCCTCCTTTGGTACCTGCTCTTCTGAGACCAGAGCCTTTTCTAGGCATCTCTAGGACAGATTCTTTCCTTCCTGTGTGATTTAGGAGCTGTGGCATTTTTTAACTGTTTTGTCTGTCCTCTATCTCCTTTTCATGTTACAGAAGTAACATGAAGCATTGAAATATCTCCTCAGCTGATAACTTTTCTTTTAGTCTCTTTGCAACCATGTGTTAAAATTATTTTACTACCATTTTCACAGGGCAACTTAAAAAAGGGATGGTCATGCCAACATCTTGAACCAAAAGCCACTACTGATTTTATAAAGAGAAAAAAAGGGCCGGCCCGGTGGCGCACTGGTACAGTGCGCCGCTTGGGAGCATGGCGGCGCTCCCGCCGAGGGTTCGGATCCCACATGCAGACCGGTTCCCGCTCAGTGGCTGAGCGAGGTGCGGGCGCAAATCCCGTTGCCGGTCCCAGTCTGGTATGAGTGCGACACTGAGGGTTGCGGTCCATTGCCGGACACGAAAAAAGACAAAAAGGAAAAAAAAAAAGAGAAAAAAAATGTGTACAGTTTTTTCATTACTGAGAAAGTACATTGTGTTTTCTCTTCAACCAGGTCAAGTGTCTCCTATTTTGATTGTTCTGTTTCTGAATGGAATGTTATTCTGTTGGAAAGAGCATGGCTGTTTAGAAGCATCTATCAATGGGCACATTCTTCTTTTCATACTTAATTAGCTGTATGACCAAGGAGAAGTTGTTTAGTTTCTCTGACATTCAGTTTCTCCACTCTGTGGAGTGGGGATAATTATGTCCATATGTCTTCTTTAACAACAGGTGTGAGGATTAAAGATGGTACTCGTATATATGCAATGAAATACTCTTCAGTCTTAAAAAAAAAAAAGAAATTTTGCCATTTGCATACTTGCATATGTGAAACTATTGAGGGCCTGAGTAGGTGATCCAGAAAAAGCTGCTATTATTATTTTTCCCAGTAAGCAGAATCTTTGCCTATAGCCCTGGAACGATAGAATCACAGAGTTTTAGAGCTGAAAGCATCTTTAGTCTGGCTGCAAGAACTTTCATTAGTGGTTCCTACAACTCCCAACCTTCTTCATCCTCACTATCCTGGCCTTGCTGAAGCCTCCTAGGCAGGCGTTATTCACACAGCGGATGAAGTTTGTTTGATTCTCAGGATTCAGCAAGGTAAGTGAGATGAACATCTCTGCCATTACAAAAACTCACCAGTTGTTAAGGTCATATACTTTATAGTGGTGGAATCTGAACCCGACTTTTTGTTCCTGAAATACATTGCTGTTGTATTAGTTCCTTTTCTGTACAATCAACAGCATAAGGAGAAGATTACATATGTAGTTAGAATAATCAACCTTCTCTCTTCAGCTACGGAGTACCCTGAAGATTTTCCAATACTCATGTCATACTCGCATTCTCTCTTGATAAACATTTACTGAGCACCTACTCTATATTGGATAAAAACTGAGATATTACCCAAAGCCTTGACTCTTTTTTCTTGCCCATATAATTGAAAAGAATAAGTGTAAAGTTTACAAAATATTGGATTCTTGGGTTTTCAAAGGACAAATTAAGTTAGAAGCTCCATGCTAGGTATTTACCTTGGTGTATAGTATCTCAGACAGCTATTCACTAAACCTCCAGTCTCCACTTACTGGACAATTAGTGGGAAGGAGTATTTTATTATACAGCTATATCCATCCCGGATGAACTGGGGATCCAGAGCATGATACATTCAATGATAAAGAGCTATTCCAGAACAACCTATTTTTCTTGAAGACATGAACTATGCTTTTCTGCACAGTTGGGCCCCTGAATAAGCCACAAATGTGGCTCATATCTGGCATTGATTTTGAATTGAATTATAGTTATAAACATTATAGTATTACATGAACACTTACCCAATAATAAATGCATAGGAGCATATGAGCTTCTCTGTCACTCGTTGCTAACTTGTATGTGTCTAGAAATGAGAAATGGCCTTTTGAAGAATGTATTGTATCTTCTGCAAAACTGCACTTAAAATCGTTTCCATCAGTGCTCCTGTTAAACTCCCCGTATTTGTAAAGAATCATTCACTTTTAGGACTAATGCAACATCATTCCTTTTAAAGAAGAGAGAACATGATTTTGGAGAAATGAGGAAAAATAAGTAAACGCCATCAAGAAGGGTGTAGCCTCTGAATCAGGTCCTGCAAATCGCTTCCAACAGAACTGTCCGTCTATGAGTAAAGAGAAAGTATTTGTGGAGGAATATGGTACCAAGCAAATATGTATACTATTTATAAAATGTTCAACAAATCATTTTTTCTTATGATTTAATAGAGGACAGTCCTGATGTTTTATATCCATTGTTTTATGTTCTGTCTTTTATATACTTTTTAATAGTATGTTTATCAATTTCTTAGGCAACAGGATGCTGGTTTAGATTCAGCTGTCCCTGATGAAAGCACATTTCCAAAACTGACCACTTCTGCAATAGAGAAAGACATCTTGGTAATGAGCTATTTTTTTGTCAGTATAACTGAAAATAGAAGGAAACACTTGAAGATAATTTCACACTTTTGAGATTATTCTGTACACCTTTCTTGTGGAACTCTGTGGACATAGGAATAAATATAGAGTTCTGTAAAATTGCTCTGTTGGATTAATGGTGGAGATAGTTTTCTCCCTTGCTGCCTAAGACCACTATTAAAGAATCCCAAGTCTACCTGCTTCCCATGTGAAAGCTAGCCTCCATCATGTATAACTTTTATATGGCTGTGTTTTTTTTATGAGAAATTATCTTAATTATATAATAACGTTTCATGAAGTATATTTAACTTACTTTAGAAATAGTAATTATTCAAGTATTTCAAATAAAAAATTTTTAAATGTAAATATCAAAGACTTTAACATTGCTAACATGAAAGTATTTGGATGTTTAAATTTTTTCCCTAATAAGTGACATGTAAAAACTTGTGAAAATATATTGAAATTAAATGTCCATAATTAGAGAAACAATACCATGCTTTGAAATTAATCCTTTATGCACACATAGCAACTATCAAACTATAGTATGAAATATTAATACACCAATTTTCATGAAATATCTTATACATTTTTAAATTTAAATCTCAAATAATGCCTGCATGAACTGCGCATAATACTTTGTTCTCCTAAAACTTCAGTTTTTCTCAAGAGTCTTATTTTTGATAAACACACTTTTTTTCATAGAGCGCTAAACCTGTGTACATTTTCCCTTTCTTTATGTAGAGGTATTACTATTATATTCACCATGGAATTGATACGGACCATGTAGCCCCAATGGAAGATTCCTGGCTAGAACATGTACTGGATTTAGTTCCACAACATCTGAAAGTCCTCACTGACAGCATAATTGGGTTGTCTGATGAGATGAGAGAAGATTATCTTCTTAGTGTAAAGAAATCCATAGGTAAAGTAGTATTTCTCTTTTCTTTCTAATTTGAATGTGTCACATGAAAAATAATTTTTTTTGTATTGAAAATTAATACTGGTACTTTAAACTACTTACATATTAATTATGCTGTTATTTCATTGCTGTTATATTGCTTAAGATGGTAAGCAAATTTCATTAATGAAACTCAAGAAAAAAATTAAAATATCATTCTTTCTATTTGTAGGGATATATCCTCTCAACAAAGGACAGAGCTAAAAAAAAATAAAACATTAATTTCAACCCTTCAAAATATTGAGTGCCTAATTTATTCAAGGCATTAGGCACTTAGGAGGTAGTCTCTCCTTTAAGATGGTTCTTTCCTTCAAGGATCTCTTAGTTTAGGCATAAGAGACAAGGCATACATATATGAAAGATTACCTATAAATTTAAGCATTAAAAATGAACATAATATTACTGACATTAGAGTGTGATTAATTACAGAATTGCTGGTATGGACCAGAGGTTGGCAATTTATACCTCACAGGCCATATCTGGCCACTGCCTGTTTTTGTAAATAAAGTTTTATTAGAACACAGCAACACTCATTCATCTGCATATTGTCTATGGCTGCTTTTGAGCTACAATGAGCAAAGCTGAGTAGTTGTAACAGAGATATTGTGGCCTACAAAGTCAAAAATATTCCCAGTCACAGCAACACTCATTCATCTGCATATTGTCTATGGCTGCTTTTGAGCTACAAAGAGCAAAGCTGAGTAGTTGTAACAGAGATATTGTGGCCTACAAAGTCAAAAATATTCCCAGTCTGACCCTTTATGTAAAAAGTTTGTTGATCAATAGATCCTAAGGCAGACTGATATGAAAATCATTTTTAAAATACTGTTTTCTGGTCCCACCTGAATTAAAATCTCTGGAGGCAGGACTTGGAAATCGGTACTTTCAGAATAGGCTCTTCAATTGGTTGTGATAGTAAACCTGGTATGATGAATGCTGTGTTCAAAACAGAGAAATCATAATGCTTTGGAGTGATCTAGTGATCTGGGGACCCTTCAGGGAGGAAAGCATTCATTGCATTTAAGACTGTTACTGTGTATCCTGGTGATATAAAAACAAAGAGCCAAATCCCTAACCCACAGAGCTCATAGCAATGAGGGAGATGGACAAATCACTAAATTAGAAAGTAAAGTATTAAGTGTAGTGAGGAGAGAAATAGAAGACATGTCCCTGACTTGTTAGGAAGGACTCTGGAGGCACCCCAATTGAGTCTTGAAGGATGAGGAACCATGGACCAGGGAACATGCTTGGCCTAAGCAATGATGTGAACGATGGCAGACATGCATGAAAGGCTCTTCCAGGCTTGCAAGCAGTTCTGGTGGCCAAAGCATAGGGCTCATTTTGGCAATGGGACAGAATCTGAAGGGCCTTATATGCCTTTTTAAAGTATTCGAAGGTAAAGGAGAGTCTCTGAAGGATTTTAAGTATGGGGGTGATATTTGCATGTTAGAAAGAGCATCTTGAAAGACAAGCAGGAGAATTAGAATTAATTGTGAATTAAAGACCACCAAAGACAGAAACAGAAGTAGCCTACTTTATTGATTTTATAAAAAGATTGGTTTTTGCTCTTATGCAATTTAAAGAGAACAGCGAGGCAATATGTGCCTTTCCTTATTGAAGGAAAACAACTATTAATCTGTATGGTTGACCTTCAAATCAATAAAAATGCTTTTGGTAGAATAACTATAAAGGAAAATGTAGTATTAAAAACAATTATCATTTTCAAATGAAAGAACAGGAACACATTGTTAAAAAGGGAAACATATACTCTCAAAAACACAGACATGATAAATTTTTCTCATAATTTTAAGAAATTTTCTTCTATTCATAAATGCACAAATTGCTGACTATTTTAAAACTTTGAAATAACTTAGATGATTAATTTTAATAGAATTAGTTTTGAAATTGCTTAGAAATATAATTAATATAAGGTTATTTGTCAGAACTTTAAAATTTTCTTTTAGTTGATTTTGTTTTAAAGGATCCTAGAGAAAAAGAAGATGATAAAAAACCAGATGAACTTCTACCACACCGTGCTGAGTAAGTGACCAGGTTTTTTTAAGAATATTGATTATGTGATCATTTCTGTATGTGTTTGTATGTTTGTACACCAGTTATATTTTCTCATATGTACGTTTATAATTTATATATAAACATACGTATGTGGTATGTTTATATATTTCACATACACAGCTGATGTTCTTGTGATCTTTGCTTATAAACATTATATATTAAATAGTATATGTAATACTGTATATTTAAACCCTAACACATTGGATAGTTGGATAGATGGGTAGTCAAATAGACACATGGACACCCTGGTGGAAAGAACAAGATATAGGTCTTTGCATCTTCACAGCAACAACACAGGCTTCAGATACAGTAGGGGCATAAAAACTTGATGGCAATTTGTACAAAAACACACTGGAAACATTGCAGAAAATATGTATATATAGAATGTATTTCAGTTTATTACATGGATTAAAATAGAGAACATATAATGGAAAATCTATTTGCTATATATTTTCCCTAAAAAATTTAACATTTCAAAATAAATATTTTAAACAGTATGAAGAATGGAACTTATCTTTATACAATTAAGTAAACAATTCAGTTTTACTTTGTTTCTTTTTTATTATTTAAAAGTGCCCCCAATTATTTTTTTCCATCTGGTGGAGAGGAGGAATGTCATGTACCATTTGCATATATCTTCTATGGAAAATGGCTTTTCCCCTGGGAAAAGACATAAATCATCCTTTTTAATTGTAAGGATGGTATAGCCATACTAGAAAAATTGAACCAAACTCACTATGTAATAAAACAAGACTTAGTGTTTAAAATCTGTGAGAATAAAAAATTATAGACACATAAAATGTAAATGTTTAAATATACTCTGGCAATCTTCAATGTAAAAAAAGGTGACTATTTAGGTCATAGAAGTTACAGAATAAATGTCTTTCAAATAAGAATCTTAGAGAATGTTTGTGATTTGTAAATGACCTTTACACATTAACAGGGGATAAAGTTAAAGGGGATTTCTTTAGGCAGGCTGGATTATATTATTAAAATATTTTATTTATTTATTTATTTAAAATTTTTTTATTGAAGGGTAATTGATTATACATATTAGTGGGATACAAAGTTGACTATCAATAGTTGTGTCAACGTGTGATGGTCGTCAGGACTGTTAGCATATTCATCATTACAACTAGTAATCATTTTTTGTGTCTGTTAACCAAGTTTTCATTAATTTCTCATACAATAAAAGTTTAAATGTTGTGTGTCCTGAAATTAATAGAGAATCTTTGAAGATGTATAAGAAAGATAGCTGTCCTTTTCTACTTGATCATTGTAATTTATTTGTGGATTACATAGGATCCAGTATTTAGAGACAAAAATGAATTATCTTATGTGTTAAGGATTCAAATCTAATTTCATAATAATTAATTATTATAATGAAGAGAGATCAAATGTTCACATCACAAAGAAATGATTAAATTTTGCAATGCCAAATATGCTAATTACCCTGATTAGATCGTCATACATTGTATACATGTATTTAAATATCACACTGTACTCCATAAATACTTTCAATAAAAAACTAATTAAAAAATATTATATTGAAATTATCCTAAACCACAAAGAGTATGACCTTTATATATTATCATACATTGTATACATGTATTTAAATATCACACTGTACTCCATAAATACTTTCAATAAAAAGCTAATTAAAAAATATTATATTGAAATTATCCTAAACCACAAAGAGTATGACCTTTATATATTTTAAAACATAATTGCGTGTTTTGTTATTACCATGAAGGATACATCATATTTTTATTAAAATTAAGCCATTATTATTCAAAAAGTAAATTTACTGTAAAATACTTTCTTTTGACTTTATAAAAAATAACTGAATATTTTCTCTTTGTTTTCAGGATGGAAATTCTACCTAAACCTTGGAGGAAATCTTTTTTAGCTGCGAGCAGTCATATTAGGGATCACTTGAACGCAATAAACCCTACAATGCTGGCCGTGCTGGATTTGATAACTGAATATTTTCTCTTTGTTTTCAGGATGGAAATTCTACCTAAACCTTGGAGGAAATCTTTTTTAGCTGCCAGCAGTCATATTAGGGATCACTTGAACGCAATAAACCCTACAATGCTGGCCGTGCTGGATTTGTGGCACAGTAATTTTAAGTGAGTATTTCTGACCTTACTGAAGGTTTTAAAAGAGGGGTGAAAGTTATTGTGGCACAGTAATTTTAAGTGAGTATTTCTGACCTTACTGAAGGTTTTAAAAGAGGGGTGAAAGTTATTTTATCACACCTTAATTATTTCTTTTACTATTTTAACTGCAAAGTAAAACATTAATTACAAATTTAATGTAAGTATTCAAACATGGTTTAAAATAAACAATATAGAAGAACATTGAAACCTAGTAAATATTGTCCAGATGAGTAACATGAAGTAAAGTTCTTGGAAGGCTGTTGGGGACCCTGGCCCAGCCTCAGAGGCATGCGTGGGAAGCCCTTGGCAGAGCTGGGCATGAAGGATGCGGCCACTGCTGGAGCAAAGAGCGTGGTCCTGGGGCCTAGGAGGGTTTGCCCTGCTGCACTGAAGCTTCAGCTTCATGTCTCCTCCTTGCACGGCCCCTTCCAAGGCCCTGGGAGGTGCCTTAGCAATATGCTCAGGTGGATGTATGTTTTTATAAAATTTGCAAAAAGTAATACAGATTTATATTATGTTTCTTAAAGAAGTTCTACCTTCAGTCTCTTGAAACCTTGATGTGCCTGTGCCCTTGTGATAGAGGAGATGGCATCCTGGTTTTTAAAGCTCAGGGACAGAAGGAGGTCCAGTGAGCTTTTACTCATCCACCCCAACTGCAGCCTTGGCTTACATGTGACCCGCTCTCTGGGTCCCCTGGTTTTGTTGTGTTGCATTGACTGCATTAGGGTGCAATACGTGAGCACACTGTCCTGCCTCCCGCAGACCCAAGGGGAAGGCCACTGATTTTAGGACCTTGCAAAGTGCTATCTGTCGTCTCTGACCTCAGAAATCCCCTGGACTTACACTAGGGGACTCTTACCAACCAACTTCTCTGAACTCCTTCCAACATTGGACTCCATAGCATGCCCAGCACCTAACCCTGCTCCTGCTCCTGGTCTTGTTGCAGAAGCGAAGCCACCCGGCTCGCCCCAGCTCTGCCACCCTCTGATTGTAGGCTCTCTAGTCCCTCTCATTCTCCCTGGGCCTCAATTTCCCCACAGGTGAAGTGATCGTTTGGTAAGTTTGTGGTATCTAAGGCCTCTTTCTTCCCTTACTCTATCTCTCTTTCCCTTCCTTTGTTTAACAAATTTTAATTTAATTTCTTTATACAGATACATATGTAATTTTATATAAATACATAAATGTGATCATACACACTTTTTAAGTGTAGTCTTTTTTTCCATCTACTTGACTTCCACCTGCCTTTCTTTTCCTCATACTTGCCCTTCTTTCCACCAACCCAGCCAAATGACACATAATAATTGAGTAGGTATCTTCCCATATTTTTCTTTGTGCTCACATAACCACATACATGTGTACATCTACACACGTACACATGTATGTAGCATAATATACACACACATATGATATTTTTTGGTCTTTGTTGTATAAAAATGACCATGCATTACTACTGTATTTTACTTCTCTCAAGAGTATTTTGCAAAAATCCCTGTGACTGAACTGATATAGCTATAATTTATACTTTTTAATAGGTGTATAATTTTTCATGGTGTGGCTGAACCATCATTTTTTTCAGCTATACCTTCATTAAGGACATTCATTTTGCTTTCAGTTTCTGCTACTATGAATAATGAATGTGTCGGGAAATAACCTTGTACATATATTGTTATTTACAGGTACTTTTATTTCTATGCAATAGATTCCCAAAAGTGGAATTGCTGGATCAAAGCATATTTGTGTTTTGCATTTTAGCTGATGTTAGATTTCTTTCCAGAAATGTTTGATACTTTATATTTTCACCAACAGTGAATGACAATGTCTTCCCCCAGAACTTTAGCTCTGTGTGTTATGGAATTTGTCCAATCAATAAGAAACATTATATCATCATTACTTTTGTTTGGGTTTGTTGGACTACTAGGGAATTTGAACATCTTTTTATATGTTTGTTGGTTGTTTGGATTTGTTTGATTATGAATTCTCTATTTATATCTTTTGTCCATTTTTCTGCTGCGTTTTTTGCCTTTTCTTGTCAGTTTTATGACCTCTAAATATAACAGAGGTTTTAGTTCTGTGCCTGTTACCTGAAACAAACAAATCAAACAATCACTAAAACTCAGGTTTATTATTTGCCCATTGACTGAGTTTATAGTCTCCCTCATCATGCAGACATTTTAAATTTTTTGTATTGTCAAATACATCTCTCTTTTCTACCTTCTGAATTACTAGTCTTGGTTAAGAAGGTTTCCCTATTCAGTAAATTGTATGTGAGATCTCCCTGGCTACTTGTAAAATTTTTATATATATAATTTTTTAACATTTTAGTTTTTTGACCACCTGGAGATTATTCCTACCCATGACGTAAGATGGAGTTCACTTTGGTTTTCTTCCAGATAGCCAATTGTGCCAGCACCATTTATTAGACAATCTACCTTTTCCCCCTTAATTGAACTATTAACTTTGTAATAGATTAAACTCTAATTTACAGTAATTTACAGAATCTATAGTAATCTATAGAATCTCTTTCTGGACTCTCTGTTTTGTTCTTCTAATTTTAAATCTCTGCACAAATACTGTATTAATTTGATTAAAGTGACTTTATGGTATGTTCTTATATCTGGTAAAAGAAATCCCCGCTCACTACTTTTTATACTCTTCTTGGCTGTTTTTTAACATTTACTTTTCCTTATTATACTTTATACAATTCAAAAGACAAAAAGATGGAAAGTCACAAAGAAAGAAAAAATTGTCAGTATCTTGATTAAACTGTTTTAAATTTTCATATAAATTTTGGAAAACAGACATAGTTAAGTAATTTTGCTCAGATCCCTTATATATTTCAATATTCAATTTTTTTTTTTTTTAAAAGATGACCGGTAAGGGGATCTCAACCCTTGGCTTGGTGTTGTCAGCACCACGCTCAGCCAGTGAGCAAACCGGCCATCCCTATATAGGATCCGAACCCGTGGCCTTGGTGTTATCAGCACCCTGCCTTCAGCAGGAATCTGTCGAGCTGGATTTAGCCAGAATCCTCCCTTATCCCAATGTTTTGTGTTAGTAATTTTCCATCTACTGATCCCCACACTATTTGTTGGCTGTAAAACCCCACTTGTCTTTGTATTCTAAGTACCTCTCTCTCCTACCTATTGCAAAACCCTCATTGAATAAAGGATTCATTACCATCTTTAACAAGTGTCATCATTAATTTTTTCTTTAACACTGCACAAAGGAGAGATTCTCTGTTCACAGAATTCCCTATCACGTCCTCTTTAGGGCAGGATTTCTCTATAAATTTTGAATGATTCCCTTTTGGGAGAAAGCTTGGGCAGGCTGTTTCATTCCAGTACCTTTTCAGGAAGTTCTGACTCTTCCATATGCATTAATTATTCTAGTGTATTGTTCCCTTCTCTCTTTATTCTTGGTTGTACACCGTGGAACTCTCTGGATTTCCAGGAACAATTTACTTGGCTGAATGAACAAAGGCCTGTAGAATGTAATGAGACTATGCTAGGTTTCCAAAGCCTAACCAGCCCTTCCTTCATACTCCAGGGGCCTCTGGTGATGTCAGAGAATGGGCTAGGACCCTTAAAACTGGCTTTTGGCTGTCAGACTACATACTGCTAGGAAGTGTATTCTTCCAGCTTTCCATTGTACAATGTGGGTTTCTTTGCCTAATTTGGCATACCGAGAATAGGAAGAGGTCATCTCCTTGCCCTGTTTTTATCATTTCTTTTGGATATTGGGGCTCAAATATCCTTTTCCTGAAAAGGCCTATGATCTAATTTTGCATGCAGTCATGAAATTATACAGTATAGTATATTATTTCACAAAAGATGTTTATTTACATTAATACATTTCATTTTCAAAACAGCACAAGTTGTTTTCCTTTATATCCATTCACAGATGGAATTCCCAGAATACACTGAGCTGGACGCTGAGGGATAGGGCTCCATTGCCTAGTATTGTCCATAAAGGGCTAAACTTGGTCTGTTAGACACTGTCAGGAGGCAAGAGACAGGAAAATGAAAGGAGGAAGAGGAAGAAAAAGCAACAAAGCTGAAATAAGAACACAGTAAATAGTGGATGTGTCCCAAATTAAGCTCCATGGTTGTGGTGACGGTGGTGGTAGTAGCTGCAACTGAAGCAAAAAGTGCTCGAGGCATCCAGGATAAGGACGAGTGGGAAAGAAGCTCTGCAGTCTGTGGGTGGAAAGAGAACCCCACCAAGTCCTATGTTGCCTTTGAAGGCATAGGTTGTCCTTATTCTCTATGCGAGTATTAAGAGTGTGGTGGGCACTTGCAAGTGCTGTCCTTTGGAGTAGTAGCAACATTGAATACACAGGTCATCCTTACTCTTGGTGACAGTCATTTGCTCTGAATCTCAGCAGACCTTGAAAATAGAGGACATCTCTATGTGTGGCAGTGGATTGGGGGAATGTTTTTTTTTTTTTTTTTCCTTTTTTTTGGTCTTTTTTCATGTCTGGCAATGGATCGCAACCCTCAGTGTCGCGCCCGTATCGGACCGGGACCGGCAACGGGATCGCAACCCTCGGTGCTGCGCCCACACCTCGCTCAGCCAGTGAGCGGGAACCGGTCTGTATATGGGATCCGAACCCTCGGCGGGAGCGCCGCTGGGCTCCCAAGCGGCGCACTGTAGCAGTGTGCCACCGGGCCGGCCCAAGGATTGGGGGATGTTAATGTAAAAAATCATCTGCATAACTCTAAAATGCACGAGTGTGGAAACCTGGTGGGTACTCTCTAGATGGAAATGTACAAATTCATGTCATTTGGTATTAACACTTAACAGAAACCACTTAATATCGGAGATAGCATTTATAATGCAGTCACAACCTACACAGCACGTACATATTCTTGCTTGAAAAATAGTGTATGTATAACATCACAACAGAATTTAGAAATTATAATATGATATAAATTATAGTAGTTGAATGTAAAAGAAAGTTAAGCTCATATTAAAAGATAAAATAGATTTCTTAAATTCATAATTTGGACCAGATGAGCCTAGGAAAATATTGCTAGATCATAACACTATGGATTCTTTTACCATATAGCACTTGGATACATATTAAGTCACTATTAAACATACTAAAAAGATGCTTAACCTAACTCATAATATGAGAAATGCAAAGAGATTGAAATAAAAACTACACTGAGAAACCATTTCTACCTCAAATTTGGCAAAATTCCAAAATTTTACATCACACTTTGTTGATGAGACTTGGAGAAATGGCCCCCTTCCTAGGGGAACCTAGACACCTCTATGAAAACTACAAATTCAAAATTACAAATTATGTTTGAATCTGGCAATCTCACTTTTGAGAAAGTAGCCTATAGATACACCTGAAAATGTAGGAAATAATATAGGTATAAGGTTCTTTATTGTGGCATTTGATTATAAACGACTGGAAACAACCAAGTATCCATTGATAGTGGACTGGTTGAATAAGTTATAATACCTTCACACATTGAAATGTTACACAGATATAAAATACTAGTGAGAAAAATCTCAGTGTGTTAATATAGAAAGGTCTCCAGGATGTGAAAAAAGCAGGTGCAGAACACTGCCTATAGCATGCTACTTTGAAAATAACAAGGCAGGGCGACTGGGAAAAGCAAAACATGTTTCTACGAAAGGGAAAAATTCATGGGACGAGCACTTGGAGTGGGATTGGGGCAGGGGTGGAGGGGGGGCAACCTGGACCTGGTAAGAAGTGAGAAGATTAGTTTTGAGAACCGGAGAACAAAGTCAGAGACTGAACTCGATACCAAGTTCAGAGTATTAGGCCGGGTCAGTTTAAATCCCTCCTGCTTGAAATCAGTGATGGAGCCAAGGGCCGAGATGGGTTTCAGTCTGTGATGAGCATCAAGCGGCAGGTGTGAGGGCAGTAGGGATATGGGACTGACATGAGTTGACAGAAATTTGTTTCTGATTGGATGAGGCCGATAAGGGATAGGAAGATTTCAGAGAAAATCCTGAGATTCACAGTCTGTGTGATTTGGAGCTATTTGGTTCTACTAATAGAAAATTGAAATAAAGAAGTGATTTTGGTGATTAGAAGAGTCACCATCATAGAACTTTTAAAGAGACTTACATTTTCCTTCTGTTAACCAAGTTCAAGCTAATGCATAGTGAGTAATATTATTTTTCCTGACTCTTTCTATTGCTTTAAACCAATGGCTTAAACTATTGCTCCATTGCTAGATTAGCGTAGGAACTATCTTGAAAAGGTAGGAACACTGTCTGGTAGTATTTTTCCCATCTTCTTGGCAATTCAGCCTATTGACCAAATGGGAAATGTTATTACCAGAGATTTCATGCTAGATTTTCATAGAAAGTCATGTACTGTAAAACCTCTCAATCTCCAAACACCACAAAGCATAGAATTCTGTGTCAAATCAAACACTAAGGAACTAAGGAAAATGAGTTCCTTAGTGATCTGGTGGCTCTATGACAAAGTGAGTCCAAGGCTCCTGCTGTAGCAACCACCTCTTCAGTGCTGTTGCATACCGCATGCATCTGCATCCTGATTTGCAGCTAAAGTTTTAAAATATAAAGTAATGTTGAAAACATTCATCAAAAAGCATAAAAAGAGATCAGGTTATGTTTCATATGTGCTGTTATATGCTACACTTTAGAAGTATTTTATTTAAAACATAACTTTTTTACACTGCTCAGTTGTCCAGAATAATGCATGAAAGTTTCCCCAACAATGGTTGTACCTACTTTAGTGCCCAATTACTACTGATGTCATATACTGAAACCTTATACCTTAAGAGATGAATTTTAGCTAGTGAAAGAAATAAATAGATTTGAAATGTGTTTTGTTTACTAACAAGTATTTTATGTTGGTCTTTAAGTTCAAATTAACTGTGATGTTTTTAATAACACAATAATACTAACAGCTAACATTGTTCTTTCATTTTAGTTACTCTGCCAGAGGAAGTTCTTAAATGAGTAAACCATGTATATAACAAAGATCCATAGCATTGTAGGAAAGAAAAGCGGTTATATTGAAAGCTATTGACGCAAGTAAACCCTGTGTTTTTTTAAAAATCAGACAGGTTCAACGATCACTGGCTCCACCCCTTGGCTCCCTAATACACAGGGCTGTGTTTCATTCAAAGAGGATGCAATTTTTGTTTTAGGAGCAGTGGATCCCATAAGCATTGAGCCCTACCTCTTTCCCTGTTTTAAGTGTTACAGTTTGAAAGCAAAAGCCAGTCTCACTATCCATCGAATCCCAGTCATTGCAATCTTCTATTCCACAGTGAAGCTATGTAATATCATCTGTCCTCCTACTGAATTTAATTATATAAATTATTTTTTAAATTAGGATCTCTCATGTTCTTGAATATTTAATTGTATGGAACAAAATTTTTATGATAAAACTTAGGAAAATGATATTATTGAGAAGAAACTAATTAGCAAAAATATTAAATGCCAGAAAAACCTCATTCTTAAGTTACTGTTCATTTTTATTTCTTGCAGAAAATTACGTTTAATTGATATAGAAGAATTTCACAATCGCCTGGATGCGTTAGAGCTGTCAAATTTTCAGACCATTATCATGAGACACATGGAAACTGCCAAAGAGACTCTCCTTAAAGTGTAAAGTTTTGAAATTTCATTTAGGAAAACATAAGTTTAAAAATGTGATTGGTGGGGTACTGCGTTTTAACTGCTTTTAGAAAATCCCTTCTGAACAAGTTTTTAATCATTTCTGTACAAGAGTTAAATATAATGTCTGTAATTGCCTTTATCTGTAGTGTTTATCCAGATGTTCTACACAGCATAGATTGTGCAGAAGCTAAAATGATCATAATGAATGGTTACTTTTTTCTAAATTCTGGTTTCCATTTTTGCTCTGAGCGTGGCATTGGATACTGTGGAGGAATGATCATCAACTAGCGATTCACCAGATATTTATTTGACATCTACTATTTACATGCAAGGCACTGTGCCTCTTTCATTCTGTTTTTATGTGGAGGATAAAGAAGAGTTTAAAGAATGATTAGCTAGGGGAAGTGTATTGTTTAAATGAGTTTACGATCTCACTGTAGGTTAGACTTATCAAATGATAACTAGACATCTCCTTGGATTGGCCCTTCAGAATGGAATAGCCATATATGACAATTAATGATGTGGGTGCCAGACAATGTGCTCTGAAACAGTATAGGAAAACTGCCTCTATCATGGGTCACTAAGTTATTATAAATAGGATGTTAAAGTAAGATCAAATTTAAGATAACAGAGGACATGAAACTTCTGGCATAGCTTCATGATTTCCAAAAATTACTTAGAAATATACCTTGATAACTTAAGATTAAATCTTTGTTTTTTTCTTTCCCAAATTCTTTTTCTGATATTACTTGAAAGAACTGTAGCCTTTCATTTTATATTAGTATTTAGTTAACATAAAAGTAGAGGAGAGGTGAAAAAACATTAATTAGAGGGGAAAATGACCTCTTAAAGACAGAATACAAATATGTTATCTTGATCTATAACTTCGGGATTATGCTTCAGGAAACATTACCACTGTGAATTTTAGTAAAATGGGTGTCAAAGTACAGAGTACAGTACAAACTTCTACCGAACAATTTTTTTCTGAGAAGTGTGGATTGATGAGCTGTATCTCTTGATATTTCCTGATTGACTCTAAGGAAAGAACTCCCTGACCATTCTGGGATAAACACATTCCAGAATGTTTATCAAGGTTGAAAGGCAGAACATCAGCACACAGTGGAGAAACGACTAGCCACAATTGATTACGACATCTACCCCAAACCCAAACGACATTTCTTAGTCCTCGTCTTCCACTCGTACTGAGCAGTCGCTGTGGTTTATCACCCGGCATTCTGGAAACCTGTTTTTCTGTGCCCCTGTACTTCTCAGGTTCCCAAACCCAAACGACATTTCTTAGTCCTCGTCTTCCACTCGTACTGAGCAGTCACTGTGGTTTATCACCCGGCATTCTGGAAACCTGTTTTTCTGTGCCCCTGTACTTCTCAGGTTCCTCTGCACTCTCTCTCTTTCTGGATCTACTTATTCTTACTATCCCCTAAGAATAAGGGCTCACAGCTCTTTCTTGTTGTCTCTTTTCTTCATATTCTCTTGACAATTTCGTGATTTCATCTGTCTCAACAGTTTCAAGATCTTATTTGTTTTCTGAGCCCTAGGCCCTTGTTCCAGTTTTTTTTTTCCTTTTTGTCTTTTATACTGACGGGTAACGGGATCGCAACCCTCAGTGTTGCGCCCGCACCAGGGACCAGCAACGGGATCGCAACCCTCAGTGTTGTGCCCGCACCGTGCTCAGCCAGTGAGCGGGAACCAGTCTCCACATGGGATCTGAACCCTCAGCGGGAGCACCGCCGCGCTCCCAAGCAGCGCACTCTCCAGTGCGCCACTGGGCCAGCCCCTTGTTCCAGTTTTACACTGAATGTCTTCAGTGGGAAGTCATGTCGGTGCCTGAATCTCAGCATGTCCCTAACAATGTTTATTTTCTCTCTTCCAAACCTGCTACTTTTCCTGTTCTGGACCATTTCCAGGCTAAGTTGAAAACCTTGTGACTTTTGGGGTCTCTTTTGCTCATCATCTTTATCCTTAACCACCTCCAGCTTGCTCCCAGCCATATCCTGTGTATTGCTATTCTTTTTTTATTGTGATATAATGCACTTGCCTTAAATTCACCACTGTGATGTGCACAATTCATGCACAATTCAATGATTTAAAATATATTTACAAGATTGTTCACCATTAATTCCAGAACATTTTCACCACCCCAGAAAGAAACTGTACCTGTTAGCAGTCACTCCCCATTTTCCCTCCCCAAAGTGCCTGGTAACCACTAATATATTTTGTGTCCCTAAGGATTTCCCTATTCTGGGCATTTCATCTAAGTGGAATGATATAATATGTGGCCATGTATATTTGGCTTCTTACATGAAGCATACTGTTTTCAAGGTCCATCCATGTTATATCATGTATCAATATGTCATTCCTTTTTCATGACCAAATAATATTTCATTGTGTGGAAATAGCACATTTTGTTTATTCATTCACCAGCTGATGGACATTTGGGTTGTTTCCACTTTTTGGCTATTTTGAATATGCTGCTATGAACATTCATTTCTGTATGAACATATGTTTTCAGTTCTCTTGGGTATATACCTAAGAGTGAATTGCTACGTTATATGCTAACTCTATATTTAACTTTTTGAGGAACTGCTACACTGTTTTTCAAAGGGACTGTAAGATTTTACATTTCTATCAATAATGTATGAGAATTCCAATTTCTCCACATTCTTGCCAATATTTGTTGCTATCCATCTTCCTGATTATAGCCATCCTGATGGGTGTGAAGTGGCATCTCACTGTGGCTTTGATTTGCATTTCCCTAATAACTAATGATGTTGACCATCTTTTTTATGTGTTTATTGTCCATTTATTTATCTTCTTTGGATAAATGTCTATTCAAATGCTTTGCTCATTTTGTATTGGGTTATCTTATATTTTATTCTTGAGTTATGAGTTCTTTATATATTCTGGATATTAGACCCTCATTGGTTATATGATTTGCAAATATTTGTCCAATTATGTGGTTTGTTTTTTCACTTTCTTGATGGTGTTCTTTGAAGCAAAAATATTTTTAATTTTGATGTAGTATAATTTACCTATTTTGTCTTTGGTTGCTTGTGCTCCTGATATCATATCTAAGAAACCATTGCCTAATCCAAAGTCACAAAGATTTACCTGTTTACATATGTTTTCTTCTAAGAGGTCTATAGTTTTAGTTCTTACATTTAGGTCTTTATGACCATTAAGACTACTCCATTTTGACTTAATTTTTTATTTAGTGTGAGTTAGGGGTCCAAATTCATTCTTTTCCATGAGGATATCCAGTAGTCTCTGCACCATTTGTGTAAAAGACTATTCTTTCCTTGTTGAGTGGTCTTGGCACCCTTGTTTAAAATCATTTGACAATATATGTGAGGATTTATTTCTGGGCTCTTTATTATATTCCATTGATTTATTTGTCTGTCTTTATGCCAGTACCAACCTGTTTTAATTCTTTCTTTACTGTAGCTTTGTAGTAAGTTTTGACATCAGGAAGTGTGAGTCCTCCAGTTTTGTTCTTCTTGAAGATTGTTTTGGTTGCTCTAGGTCCCTTGTATTTCCATATGCATTTTAGTATCAACTTGTCCATTTTTTAAAAAAAAGGCCATTGGGATGTTGATAATGAAGCATTGAATCTGCAGATCAATTTTAGGAGTATTGCCATCTGCTATGGGTCAAATGTGTCCCCAGAAGTTCACATACTGGAAACTTGATCTCCATTGTAACATTGTTAAGAGAGTGGGAAATCCAATTATGGTATTTGAAAGGTGGGGACTTTTAGAGGTGAGTACATTGCGAGGACTGTGGTCTTGGGAATGGATTGATCTATTTATGGAGTAATGGGCATGATTCTGATGGCTTTATAGGGAAAGCAAGTGAACAGGTTAGCTCTCTCTTGGCTCAGCCCATTCTTTCCATGTAACACCTTGCATTGCTAAGGCGAGTCACCACCAAGGAAAATGCTCTCACCAGATATTTTCCCTGGACTGTGAGCTTTCAGCCTCAAAACTGTAAGAAATAAATTTCATTTCTTTATAAATGATCCAGTTTCAGATATTGTGTTATAAGCAACAGAAACAGACTAATACATCTTAACAATATTAAGCCTTCCAATCCATGAACATGGAATGTCTTTCCATTTATTTAGTTCTTTAATTTCTTTCAACAATGTTTTGAAGTTTTCAGTATACAAGTCTTCCATTTTTTTGGTTTATTTTTTTCCTAAGTATTTTATTCTTTTGAAACTATCATAAATAGAATTGTTTTCTTAATTTAATTTTCAGATTGTTAATGCTAGTGTATAGAAACACAACTGATTTTTGTATATTAATCTTGAATCCCACAACTTTGCTCAACTTGTTTACTAGCTTTACTTGTTGTTTTTTTTTTTTTTTTTTTTTTTTTTTTTTTTTGTGTGTGTGTGTGTGTGTGTGTATTCTTTATGGCTTTTCATATGTAAGATTATGTCATCTGCAAATAGACATAGTTTTACTTCTTTCTTTTT
>NW_007726283.1:559312-563875 GCF_000696425.1 Galeopterus variegatus | reverse complement strand
AGTTTTTTTTTTTTTTTTTTTTTTTTTTTTTTTTTTTGTGTGTGTGTGTCGATATTCTTTATGGCTTTTCATATGTAAGATTATGTCATCTGCAAATAGACATAGTTTTACTTCTTTCTTTTTATCGAGATTTTTTTTTCTTGCTTAATTACCTGAGTTACAACCTCCGCTACAATGTTACATAGAAGTGGCAAGAGTGAGCACCCTTGTTTTGTTCCTGATTTTAGGGGGAAAGTTTTCAGTCTTTAACCATTAAGTTAGTTGTGTAGTTACCTTTATCAAGTTGAGAAATTTTCCTTTTACTCTTAGTTTCTTGAGTGTTTTTATTATGAAATAGTATTAGATTTTTTCAAATGCTTTTTCTGCATCTATTAAGATAATCATGCAGTTTCCCCCTTTATTGTATTATTATGATATATTCCATTGGTTTTCATATATTGAACCAACCTTGCATTCCTAAGATAAATACTACTTGGTCATGGAGTATCATCCTTTCTATGTGCTGCTGGATTAGGTTTGGTTTGCTAGTATTTTGTTGAGGATTTTTGTGTCTATATTCATAAAGGATATTGGTCTATAGTTTCCTTTTTTGTGTGATGTTTCCATCTGTTGTTGGTATTAGGATAATTCTGACCTCATAGAATGAGTTAGGAAGTGTTCCTTTCTCTTCTTTTTGGTTTGTAAAGAATTGATGTTAATTCTTTTGTGAATACTTGGTAGAACTACCAGTGAAGCCTGTGTCTAGCCTTTTTTTGAGGGGGGGGGAGAGATTTTTAGATTATGAACTCAATCTCTTTACTTGTTATAGGTGTATCTATATTTTCTATATATTTTTTCAATTTTTCTATTTCTTCTTGAGTAAGATTTGGTAGGTTCTGTCTTTCTAGAATTTGTCCATTTTTTTCTAGGTTATCAAATTTGTTGGCATAAAATTGTTCATTATATTCTCTTATAATTCTTCATATTCTGTAAGGTAAGTATTGATGTCTCCTTTCTCACCCTGATTTTAACAGTTTGAGTCTTCTCTCTTTTTTTATTGGTTAGTCTACCTATAAGTTTGTCAATTTTGTTTATCTTCTCAAAGAACCAGTTTTTAAGTTTGTTAATTTTCTCTATTGTTTTTCTATTCTTTATTTTTTTGTTTGTTTCCATTCAAATCTTTATTTCCTCCCTTCTCTTTGTTTTGAGTTTATTTTATTCTTCTTTTTCTAGTTTCTAGAAGAATTTTATGTTACTGAGCTGAGATCTTTCTTGTGTTTAATGTAGGTGTTTATAGCTATAAATTTCCTTCTGATCACTGACTTTGGTGCATTCCATGAGTTTTGGTGTATGATGTTTTCATTTTCATTTATCTTAAATTATTTTCTGATTTCCCTTTTGATTTCTTCTTTGACTCATTGGCTGTTTAGGAGTATGTTGTGTAATTTCCATATACATGTGAATTTCCAACTGTTCTTCTGTTATTGATTTCTAATTCTGAAAGATTTCAATCTTTATGACCACCAACTATATTTGACCTTCTGTCAGAAGCATTTTCCATGTGGACTCCTTCCTTTTAATTCCCACTACTAGAACCCTTAGCAGCCCTCTTAACCTCCCATGCAGACTATTGGAAAATTTTAATAATTGCTATATTCCATTGTCTCTGCGATCTTCTCCTTTCAAGCCTAGCCTACAAACTACTGCCAGATGAATCTTAAGATATCCCCCAGTTCAGTTCCTCCTATTTGTTGACAAAATCAGGCCTTATTTTTTAACTTGTCTTTAAGGTCTTCTGCAACAGGGATCTAACATATCTTTGCCATCCTCAGAAGGCCTTATTTTTTTAACTTGTCTTTAAGGTCTTCTGCAACAGGGATCTAACATATCTTTGCCATCCTCAGTTCTGAAATGCTTTTGCTTTGGGCCATGACTGCAGAAATAGTCACATTAAATAAAACAGAATATACCGTCTATGACTAATCTGTTATCAGATCTTACCACTGTTAAAAATCTACCTGTGGGGGCCGGCCCAGTGGCGCACTGGATAGTGCGCCGCTTGGGAAGCGCGGCGGCGCTCCTGCCCGAGGGTTTGGATCCCACATACAGACCGGTTCCCGCTCACTGGCTGAGCGAGGCGCGGGAGCAACACCGAGGGTCGCGATCCCATTGCCGGTCCCCGGTCCGGTACGGGGGCGACACTGAGGGTTGCGATCCGTTGCCGGACACGAAAAAAGACAAAAGACAAAAAAAAAAAAAAAAAAAAAATCTACCTGTGGATTAAGACTGAAGACTCTTTGTTCCTCCTGTCCTCCCAATTACTGATTTTTAAACTAATTAGTTACTCCTTGTTTGTTTCTATCTGAGAGATGGGAATTCTAGGAAAATTTGAAAGTTGTTCAGTTACTTCCCTTTTAAACTCTGTGACTCTTAGCATTGTCATCTTTGCATATCCCATTGTAATTATTGAGTCAGAGGTTAAGAAGATTAAAATGAAATGAGGACCTGTTGCACACCATCAGCAAAATATTATGGTCTGTGCTATTTACAATACTTGATGTAGCTCATTAGTGGAGAAGCCCCTCTTTTGTCCTTCGGTACCCAGCCTAAGTGACCCTTCTTCTGTGAAATCTTCACTGTTACCTCTTCAAAAGTGATCTCTTCCTTCTGGATGCCTCCAGCACTTTACTTCTTATAACTCCTTACTTTTATTATATTTATATATATGCTTTTTTTTCTCCACTAGTCTATAAACTCTTTGAGGAATGAGAAATCTTTTGAACACTAAATGTTTTGCACATAATAGGGAGTCATGTAAATATTTTTGAGACGAGTGAATAAGTAACTTTTAATGCATTTTATTTGCCTTTTTTCCAGTCCTACAGACCCGAACTTATTTCATCTCTTTCCTGGACCTGCTAAATGCTCCTCAGACCCTTTTTTAATTTAGCACTGCTCTTCACCTTTATTTGCTGCTTGTCTTCTTTACCTGTTCCTATAATGGTGATTCCCCGCTGCTGAAGTATCTGCCATGGCTTCATCTTAGAATGTCTGTCCCAAATTATTCTTTTTAGCTCCCAAGTCCTCGTGGACTTTCTCCCATTTATTTCTTCCTATTTTCTAATCCATTTTCTCTATTATCTCTATTTTAGATAGTGAAGTGATCAGATATATTGGCCCTAGCTACCCTACTTATTTTTCTTATTATCCTATTGCCACTTCAGATCCTCCTGTCAGGGTCTTCCTCATTCTCATTTCTGTCTATTCTTTGTTGAAATTGTCATCTTTGCTATAAAAACCTTCTCCATTACTTAAGTGCAAAATTATATCTCTATCCATTGACTTCAAATATGTTTTTCTGCTGACACATTGCCTTCATTATTACAAGACAGAAGGGATGGTGTCGTATCTTTTTATATTTCCTGGGACACTATTACTAGCACATAGTAGACACTCAGCACATATTTGTTAAAGGGAGGAATAAATATATTTAAAACTTAGATTTTCTTTCTTGGGACCTTCAGGCTACTCCTGAAATTATATTCAACCTCTATTAAAAAATTTTGTGATCTCTTGTGAAAGAAGATACCAATATTCCTTAATTCTTAATCGGACAATGGTTTTGTAAGCTGAAATGTTATTATGATATACGTACCTATATTTGAAATTTCACTGTTATCCTATTATTACAAGGATACATACACATTTGAAACTTTGTTTTAGATCAGATACTCTTTCAGGATTTCACATTAAGGGAAATGGGAAAATAAAATACATGATTTTGTTGATTTGTATCTTGTTTTTAAGTCATTGTGAAATTGATATAATAGCATGAAATATCAGGAGAGTTGAACTAGGCCCTCCCTTGGTTTAATCAGATATTCACATTTTAGCTTTAAACTAACAAGTACATTCCCTGGTGAACATTTAGAAGACTGGAGAGAAGTATCTCCTAATACCCAATAAAGTTTGTCTTCATATTTTTGAAAAGTGCAGAAATCATAGTTCTAAGAATTAGATTAATGTCCTTTTCATAGCCTCACATCCTTGAGTCATTTTCTGTTGCTATGATTTAAAATTTCTTTTCCTAGGAGAAGTGAAATATTCTAGCACTTACATTTCAGAGAGTGGATAAAGTCACTTAGCAATACACCTCTCTATGAAGACCTTTGGATGTCCAGAAATTACCGTTAATGCTTAATGTAAAAGGAGTAATTCACTGAAAGTGTTGACTTTTAAAAGTCTTTTGTTCTTTCAAGGTGGTTTCCAGAAGTGCAGAATATTTATTACCAAGGTAATAAAAAAAAGCAATTGCCAACTGGTGACAGCAGTGCCAAATTGGAATCTTTTTTCAACTGTGCTGCTACACTTATGACTTTACAGCTTCAGGACCTCGTTTTAGTCTCCATGCAAGATTTCACAGACTTAATTGCACAACCTCCAGTAAGTGCAGCCCAGTTATATCAATTGCATTTACTAATTTATTTTCACTTCTTTCAGAGAGGAAAATTATAGAATATATTTTCCAGTGAGAGAGCAGAAAGTACATCTTTAGACCTATCACACTTACCTGTTAAAAAAAAA
>NW_007726283.1:557764-558530 GCF_000696425.1 Galeopterus variegatus | reverse complement strand
AAAAAAAAATAGTGTCGACCTGCATATTTAGGATATATAATTATCATCACATTAGGAGAGAGTTAGCTAAAATAAATAAAAGTTTTCATAATTGGAAAATTTGGGTCCTGAAGGCTGGGGAAAGTTTCCACAAGGAGTCTTTTATGTCTCTGGAAGGAGGTCCTGTTCAGTGTGAGCAGGGCCTTGGAATTGGAATGGTCTCCTCTTGGGCTCTTTCTTGCTTGATTCTAGAACCTCACTACTATGCACATCCTCCTCTTTCTGGGACCTTGAGACTATAGCTGACCTGTAGATATTATATGCCAACAAGTCTAGCTCAGAATCACTCTTGCTTTTTTCTGTAGAACTACTTTCTGGCTTAACTGTCCAGGGCATAAGAGAAAATGGGCGTTCCCATGTATTCTAATTGGGACTGGTACATTCCTTAGTCTATCACAATTCATATATAAGTTTATATATGTAAATTATATATATATATTTTCATATATGTAACTTTTTTGCAGGATTCTGTTAGAGCTTTCGAACATCCAGGTTTCATCATGAGGCTGGTTCTTGAGAATGATGCCATTAAGTTTGAGCCTGAGTTTAGTGACTATATAGATATCCTTCTAAATGTTTATGATGTCATGATTAAGGCTGTCAGTTTTGTGCCAAGAGTTGAGACAAAATTGTATTCCAAGTGGGTAAGTAACAACGACACTCTGATTTCTTACCTTTGCATAATAATATGTACTTCAAGTAACTTCTGGAAGGTGGAGACAGATAT
>NW_007726283.1:552788-556920 GCF_000696425.1 Galeopterus variegatus | reverse complement strand
AGTGTGCCTACTTTCCTAGTCTAGTCTTCCATTGGACTCAGCTGAAAACTTTCTGAGGGGAAGGAATTGAAGTTGTAGCTGGGTTTGAAGCAGTCGGTGAGTGTTCACTGTAGCTCTCATCTCAGGCTGCAGACCTCCATTATACTTTTCCAGCTCTGTAAAACTGTCCTCCAATTGATTACCCTCCTCTTACACCTTTTCCATCCATAGTGAGCTCCTGTCTGTGTACTTTCAATGCACAGATCTTATCTATGACATTTCAACAGCAGTTATTGCAGACTAACATATGAAATGAGCATGTCTGAAAATACCTTAATTTGTAAGTCCAATCTTCTTTCTTTTCTTTTTTAAAAATAGTTTACAAATATTTCACGCATGCAAAAGAATACAGAAGACCAGTGTATAAAGATATAGATAGTATCGTAGTGAATACCTGTGTAGCTACAGTCCATTTTAAGGAATAAAATATTACTAGTACCTTTAATCTCTCTCCCCGCATTGCTCCTTCCTGTTCATACTCCTCTCCTTCCTCCTTCTCACAAAAGAATCACTATCCTGAGTTTTGTCGTTATTACTAGTAATTTTAAAAATAGAATTACTACATGTCTGTATATTTCTAAACAATGTCTGTTTAGTTTTTTCATGTCTGTATAAGTGGAGTCATAAGTAGGCTGTGGCTTGCTTTATCTCACTTAGCATTATGGTTGTGAAATTATCCATTTTGAGGATATTATCCTCTTTGTTGAGCTTCTAATTTTTTATTATTTTATTTTTACTTTCCAGGAGTTCCATTAGGTTCTTTTTCAAATAGGCCCGGTCATTTCTGATGGTCTTTTGTACTTAGTCATGTACTCATTAAGCTTTTTCTTTATACATATGACATATTTTTTATATTCTGTATCCAATTATTCCAATATCTATGGTGTTTGCTGATCTGATTCTGCTGTTTGCTGCCTCCTGCTTCTGGTAGTTTATTTCTATGTGTATTTTTTCATTACTATTATGAGCCTATACATGTAAGAACGTTATGCAGGGAAGTCTTCGAGGCTGTGGTTTAAGATTGGGATTTGCATATTCTCTTGACAGGTGCTCCAGAGGCCCCTGCAGATTGAGGTCCATTTTAAACTAAATTCTTGCTTAAGATTTTGTGGACAACACTGGCAATGTGAATACTTACTCAAATCGGTATGAGAACAGGCTTGTGGTTACAAATTCTAAAGGCAACCATTTTTTTTTATTCTGCACTGAGAAACAAGGCAAAAACAGGACATTTCCCTCACTTCTCTCTCCTCATTCAAAGGTTCTGTCACCTTTCAGCATTCTGAAGTTTTGTCTCCTCAGAACCCTCATTTGGAGGTGTGTCACCTTTCAGTGTTCTTGGCTTTGTGCGGTAATGCCAATCATGACTTCCTTCTTTGCTCAGGCTTGAGGCCTCGTCACCTGGCAGCCATGCCCCACACCCCCCTCCTTGCTGGAGACTCATTAAAGCAAAGTCTATGCCACCAGCGCCCTGCAGACTCCCCAGGACAGCTGTTCACTTCTGCATACAGTGCTTTCTCAAGTTCATGCTTTCTCTCATTTTGGCCCCTTAGTCTTTTTTTTTGCTTCCTTAGCTATGCATTATAAAATATAAATTTAGCGTTTTTCCAGCATATTTTTATGTTTTAAACTAGGTAGTTGTTTTCTGGATATTGATTCCTCATAGTGCCATATGTAGAAGTCTCTCAAGAAACGTACTGTTTAGGGGTCGGGCCCTGTGTTTAAAAAAAAAAAAAGAAAAAGAAAAGTACTGTTTACTCTGTCCTTTGTGTAATTCCAATTCATCTATTGCATTCTTTTCTATTCTATTTATACCCTGCTCTTTTTTCAAGAATGATTGGAGGTAACTTATGATACAAATATAACAAATCAATAAGATAATAATTACTAGACAAATCTCTAAGTGGAGAAAAGTAACTACTATAATCATTCAAGTGAATACAGCTGCTATGATTTTATGGTTATAAAATATGGCTCTAAGCTTCCTGGTTTCTAAAGTAAAGAGGAAAATATAACATGTTTTAATTAGGATTAAAACAGTCATTTTAGGCTTCTTAGGAAGAGAATGATATTTTTCCTGGTATCAAATTTTGAGAGATAGATCTTACATGGGGCATTATACACGAGCTAATGGTTCTCAAACCCTCTGTATCAGCCTCACCTGGTGATATTTTAAGGATAACAAATTCCAGAGGTCATTCCCCACCACCTTTCACCCCCAGAAATGCAGATTTCTTCACAATGATAGAATAGGTACTCAGATATCAGTACTAGTAAAATATCCCTAGATAATTCTGGAAGTCAGGTTTGGGAGCAAGTGACATGTAGGGTATCCTGAGTAAGATAATTGAACATCGTCTCAATGATCTTTGACAGCAACTGCAGAAGTACAGTCCATATAGCTGTTTCTTATCACAACCTTTGATAGAAACCGAAATTAAACTAAAATACACTGTTTTTTTCGTTGAAGGCAAACCTGCCAGGGGCTAACATGCTGTGAGTCCAAGTACATCAGTGTCTCATGATCTAATCTGATATGCTTTAGAGTACCTGAGGTGTCTCATATGAAATATCATTTCTCTTAACTCTTGATAGGAGCTGATTAAAATTCATATCAAAATTATGTTTTCTAATATAGTTCTGAAGTCCTGGTATCCAATTCTGTTTAGAAAGATAGATCTATAGGCATTAGAAATTAGACAGGCTGTTAATAAATTTAAGATACATTCCATAATGAATATTAATAAGCTTTGCATGAGATCCAGTAATCTCACATTGCACATAGTACATGATATAGATTGCTTTATCCTAAAATTTATTTTTCAGAAAAGATGATACCAAGCATCTGAAAAGGCCAGGGGTGAAGTGGTGGTGATGGGATTCCCTAATGTTTTCGTTTAAGCAAGATGATTTCCTGACATGCCCACTAGGGGACACAGCAGGCAAACTGCCCCCTGAATAACTGAGGAAATGACCCAGTTCTCTAAGGAATCCTTTGATGGAATCAATTTAAATGCTGTAGAATATCCACCATAGACAATGATTTTTGTTTGTAACAGTTAAAAATGCTTTCTTCTGGATGACAGAGCATGTGTATTTTTAAGAGTAACTTAGTTCAGATAATAAACCATGTAGACACACTTTTCCTCTTATTTGAAAAGAAAAGGAAACAAGCTGTTAAGATTTGTTTGCTTATTTAAAATTGTCCTGTGGTCCATTCTTGCCCGCCATTATTATAATTGTGATAGCAGAATGCAGATTTTGCAACTAAGGGTTTTAGTCTGGTCTAGGTGCTATTTATAGAATCAAACATCAAAGGTCAATGAATGAATAAAGAATCTTTCTTTGTTCTAGATAGATTTCTCCTCAAGGTGACAAAGTACTTTTAAAATTAAAGTTTTAAGTTAAAGATTAAAGAGTATGATAATATGACATTGAGCTAACGTATTTTCTTTTAATAATATACAATGCAAGTGCTACTTTATAAAGTAGCATATACGATTGAACAAATAAAATGTGGACTTTGTTATTTTTATATTCTAAATATTATTTTGTATATATTTTCAAGTGACTGTTCTTTCATCCAATCAGGAAAACAAAACATAACTAGATAGCTTTAAAGAAAAAAGAATATGAAACTTAGATTTTAAAGCACTGCTGTGATTAGACTGAATATCTTTTTATAGATTAGAGATCAGAAAGTCAAAATGACCTTGTGAATAAAAAAAGAAAGCCAACATCGTAAGATTGGCATTTTTACTAAGATAAATAATATGGTTACTTTAACTTAAGATATTTAAAATAACTAATACTGTATCTCCCACTTTGTTTAGGAAAGTAAGTCTAAACCAATGACCTTGAAGCCCATAATTCTGGAAGAAATTGTGGAAGCTCACAAAGAAAAGGTTAAGGAAGTGATTATGAGAGAGAGTGTGGCACCCACTGAGCACCTCAGACTCTATGACAAGTATGACTTTTTAGTTACCAGAAAAGCTGAGCAAGATGTTGATGATTTCCTTGCAGAAAATCATAATTATGAGAAAATAATAGAGGAAATTCGCAAATACCAAAAACTAATAGAGGAAATACAGTA
>NW_007726283.1:548902-551199 GCF_000696425.1 Galeopterus variegatus | reverse complement strand
TATAAGAATGGCAAAATTGTGTGAATCTTTTATTCATTTTTATTTCTTTTCCTGTTTATTAAACTTTTATTCCTTGCAGACTGTTCGTTTAGGAATGTTTGAAATGCACTGTGAAGAATTAATCAGAGCTTTGGTGAAGCGAGCAGATATTATTTGTGGGAAACTTATAGCTAAAATGTTCAGAGATCATCAGGAAGTAAATACAAGGTATTTATGTGAGACTGATTATATTTTTATTTTGGGGGAGGAGATGTTAAATAGAATCAACCACTGCTCAACTAAGGTAATGGATTAGAGCAGTGTCATAAATAACCTAGAAGAAAAGATTATGCCAAGCTTATTTCCAATTGGCTTTAAGTGTCATTTTGTGATGTGATTATTAGTATTATTTTTTTTGCCACAAATGTGTATTCCCAATTGTCTGAATTCTGGTGGTATTAAAATATGTTTGCATTTCTTTTGCACAAGTTAGGTGGGCATTATCAAACCAGATTTTTAAATTTGTGCAGTAATACACAAAGTGGATTTTCAAAGTTGATTTATACAGTAGTCATCATGGATGCTAAGGGACCCTCAAATTTGGAACTTCATCTTACTATAATTACTTTTCAAGGCCATGGTAACTTCTTGCCTTAACTGGAAACTCATTTATTGACTAACCTAGAAAGTTTTAGGAAAACTGACCTATGATAAGTGAACTCACAGAATACCAATGTGTAAAGCAGAATACCTATTTATTTAAGACAAGAAGTATAACTAGTGTAACTAGTCTTTCAACAACTGGTGCTAGTCTTACTCTGGGAACCTCTTTTCTGAAATCAGTTACATGGAGGAAAAATCCCAAATAATTAGAATTTTCTGTTATTATATCAAAGAAAAAACCAGATCATTAAAAATATTTCTTTCAAACTGTATAGAAGCCTGAAGGAAACTTTATTTAATTACCATGTGTTAGGCACAAGACTAGGCACTTGAACTCTAAATATGAATAAAGCTGCTGAAGGAAGTTTCAGTGTAGAAGGAGAAACAGACAAACAAACAAGTACATTACAATAGGGTGCAGGAAGTTCTGTGCTGAACCACAGAGGTGGAACAGAGAAGGACATAATTACTTTTTACTCAGGGTGGAGTTTGGAGGAGAGGGGACTATCAGGGAAGGCTGCAAAGAGGAAGAGGTGTGTGAATTTCATTTTGAAGGATGAATAGGAGTCTGTCACGTGGAGAATGTGGGTCAAAGAATTCTAGGCAGAGGAGATACTATGTAGATGGCAGTGAGGTGTGAAGAGGGAAAGGTGTATTCCATGAACTAGAAGTGTTTTGTGTTGTTTTCCCAGACACTGTGAGGGAAGAGAGATAGGGGAAGGCTGAAGATGAAGGAACCCTGTGAAAGAGGACTAGGACTTGGATAGCTGGTCTAGAAACCAAAACCATACTTTCAGGTTAAAGCACTTTTTCCAGGCTGGCTGGCTAGCTCAGTTGGTAGAACATAGTACTGATGACACTGTCCAGTCCCTGTATGGGCCAGCCACCAAAAACAAACAAACAAAAAGCACCTTTTCCTCTAAAAGTACTGGAAGAATAGTTTTATGTATAGCTTTTCATGCTGGATGAAATGTTTATTTTAATTTCATAGCTACTTTTTCTGCTTCTTACTGCCCTCTGAACTCATGCCAGTTCTATTTTTTTCTGTTTTCTCCTAATTATGCCTCTTACTCTCACCAGACTCATTAGATGTCCAGAGGATAGATGGGGACTGTTACAGGAACCATTAGAAATGAATGACCTTACCTTCTTGTCCCTGCATGTCTCACGTCCCCTCTCCATGTCTGCAGAAGGCAGGAGGTTGTCATACATGCAAAGTTTTTCTCTCCTCCTGTGAGCTCAACCTCATTGCCTCCCACCCCTCTGCACCTCACTGCATCAGCCATCCCCTCTGTGTCCCTTGTATTAAACCTCTCCTTCTCTCTTGATTCTGTTTCTGAGTTTACAAACATGTTCAAAACCCTCTTCCATCTTCCAGCCTCCACTTCAGCCCAACATCATCACCAAGCATTTCTTCTCTCCTTCACCTTACAGCCAGTCTTTTTGAAGAATTTTTCTACACATTTTATCTGGACTTCTTTAGCTTCCTTTACTCTTTTTTTTTTCCTCTGCCCCAAAGTTCATTATTTATGTTGGCCTCAACTCAAACCAGTAGGAAGTAGTTCCATATTAAAAAAAGTTTCTGAGCACACAGGCTTATTTTAACTGTTTCCTCTAACTAGAGTTAATCATTGCCTTCTTTTGTGCCACTTTCT
>NW_007726283.1:541258-547996 GCF_000696425.1 Galeopterus variegatus | reverse complement strand
CGGGCGCGACACCGAGGGTTGCGATCCCGTTACCGGTCACGAAAAAAGACAAAAAGGAAAAGAAAAAAAAATGTGTATTGAATGAATAAATGCATGCAAATTTGCTTTCAATTCGTTAGATGTCGTATAGGAAAGTTATCCTACTTTATTTTTCATTCAATAGCACATTTAAATAATATAAAGGAATAAATTTTGCAATGAAATTTAATTGTAAATATGTACGATTGGCTTTGTGTTTCAGATTATGTGATGAATTTGAGAAGATAGCTGAAAAAGCTCTGAGCACTCCTCCAAATACAGCAGAACTAATGGAAATGAAGGTATTGTTTACTAATTCTTTACGGTTGTATGTGTATCAGTTAGTTATTGACACAATCCAGAGTAACAAATCACTCCAAAAATTAAGACAGATGCTTAATATAATAATGACTTTTTAAATATTTAGTTCGTGAGTCTGCAGTTTGGTGATTTAGGCTGGACTCTCTTGGATGGTTCTTCTGGTCTCAGTGGGGTCACTCAGTTGCGTCATTCATTCATTCGGTTGGGTCAGCTAGCTCTCAGCTGGCTGACTAGTTTAAATATCTTTCAGCAATTTGACTGCTCCACTTGTGTCTCAAAATCCAGCAGGCTCCTGGTAGAGACACACAAGTAAGCCCAATTGTTCAAGTACTTTTCAAGTCTCTGCTTGTGTCACATTAGTTAACATCTCATTGAACAAAGCAAGTCAGAGTGAGAGGGCACTTCAGGGCATGGGTACTGGGGAGGTGAAGTATTACAGCAATTCATGCAATAGTCTACCAGGATATTTTTGAAAGCACTAGTAATAAGTATTACAATGCTAACAGGCATAAACCAGGACCATCCTGGGCAACCTGAGATGTGTGGTCACTCTTCATTTATTTTATCAACCAATATTTAATCCTTAAGTAATATTTTATTCTGCTTTCTGTAAAAGCTAGTTTTTGTAATATATCAAAATTTCCTGTGGTAGTTTGCAGAAATGTATTATGTTTTAGCATTAAAAAAAAGAATTTATGGCACTGAAAATATTAGGTAAGTCTCACTTTTACCATTTTTCATGTTACTTTTGTGTTTGAAGTCTACCTAATGGCAAATAAATTAATGCAAGACTACTAGTTAATCGCCATTTCATTTTATTCTCTTTTCATTCTTATAAAATTAAGCTTTTACAGGATTCTTTTTTTTTTCATTTTTCTACTACTCCCAAAGTCCAAAATAGAGTGTTGTTAGATTTTAAAATATATAAGTGAACCTAGCAAGACATGTAAAATCATTCAAAACTTCATATGGCAGGAAATTATAAAAGTTCAAATGTATATTTATGTATATTCTTTAAAGTATTCACTTAAACAAATGTTTGTTAAAATCATTAGAACCAATTTTTACATATCAGCCTCTAGCTAAAGAAGTCCTGTTTTCTTTAAAGTATTTGTACTTGAATTGTGGTTCTTAGTATGTGAACGTGTGTGTTTGTATAAAAGATACACATGCCCACATACACATTTTAGAATATTTTTATATTTTACATTAGTTGTTGTAGGACATCAAGTGTTTCTTTTGTTATGGGTGATTATAGATATAACTGGAGAGTTTCTAAACTGCAAATTCCTCTTCATTAAAGGAAAATTCCTTTGGAAAAATAAGTATGGAGTATAAAAGTGTCATTTGTTTACCCTCATAGTCATCACTGGAAATATTTAGAAATTTGGGTTTACTTAAAGTGAATATCTACTGTACATCAGAACCTTTAACAGAATGAGCAAATAAGATTCATTGCCTAGTATTTAAAATATTTCTGTATCTTAAAAAAGTTGGTTCTAACAATGGCGAAACAGCTGGTGAACTTATTCAATACAGAAATCAGTCATTTATTGTCAGTAAGTGAAATAAAAATTCAGTCATTTGATTACATAGAATGCTGATTAACTAAATTACAAAAATATATATATTTCAGCTAAACATTTTGTTACTTATGGAAACCACCATGGTTTGCATCCTATTTGTTTGGATTTGCAGCATTACACATTTAGTCTAATTAGGATAATATATCAATGAAAGATTTCTAGGCAATTTTGCTTATTTTTTCTTTTTAATTATAAAAGTAAAAATCTAAACAATATGGAATTGTATAAAGTAAAAAGTAAAAGTTCTTCCTTTTCCACAATTCATTTCTTAGGGTGTGATTCTTTACAGTTTGGTATAAATTCTCCTCTTTCCAAACTGATTTTTCTATATCTATGCAAAGGTGTAAAGCACTAGAGAAAGGAATGAAGAGAGAGAAAGCCAGAGAGATGGAGACCGGAGATTTTTAAAAAGTTTTAAAAGATTTTTTTAAAAAATTAGAATTGTTTACTTCATGGACAAGGAGCTGCGGTGCAGGATAGGGAAGGTGAACATAAGTGGTTACAAGTAATTGCCAGTTTTCTTATTTTCTGGCAGGTAGCAGGTTTCTTTTGGAAATTTATATTATTAAAATATATAACAAATATATTTATATAAAAGAGCTTTGAGAGAACTATATGGATATCTATGCATACATACACATGTGCCTGCATGTGTACACCCCCTCATATATGTACCACTCACACTCTCAAGCATAGAAAGGTTTGATTTTGCAAAAATAGAATCATTACTCTGCTGCAAATTACTTCATTCACTGAACAATATGCCTTTCCCGTATTTCTCCTACTAGATAAGTAGGGCTCGCCAAAATCAATAGCCAATTACTCCAATATGATTTACTAAATAGGTTGTCATTTCACTCCTGATTTGAAACACACCTTTTTCAACACTAAATTTCCATATGTGCCTAGATCTATTTCTGAACTCTCTCTATTATGCTCCATCTTCTATTCTCTGGCTAAAACAAGAACTGTTTAAATTACTGCATCTGTATCGTATGCATTGGTATTTGACAGTGCTAGTCTCTATCATTTTTCTTTTTACAGTTATTTTTGCTACTCTTGGGTATTTACTACTTTAAAGAATTTTAGAATGATACCAAATTTAGTTTTTTAAATGCCATTGAAATTTTTATTGAAATTGCATTACTTTTATAGACTGGAGGAGAATTCAAAGTCTACCTAATTATTATAATTGTATGTCTTAACTTATATTTTTATATTTATTCAATATTTTTTAAATGTCCTTTGATAAAATCTTATGGTTTTCTTCATATAGATTTAGCATATTTCTGGCTAAATTTGCCCATAGTTATTTTTTAATTTTGCACCTATTAGGAATGTAGTATATTTTCTGATACAGTTTCTAAATTTGGTTACTGCTGATGCATAGGAAAACTCCCTTTGATAAAATCTTATGGTTTTCTTCATATAGATTTAGCATATTTCTGGCTAAATTTGCCTATAGTTATTTTTTAATTTTGCACCTATTAGGAATGTAGTATATTTTCTGATACAGTTTCTAAATTTGGTTACTGCTGATGCATAGGAAAACTATTGATTTTGTATATTAATTTTGTATTTGTTCACCTGGAGTCTTCCTATTTTCTGAAATCTCTACTGCTTGGTAAGTTGATTTTTTTTTTTTTTTCTGTGCAAGCAAGATAGTTTTGTGTCAAAGTTTGAATGCATCATTTTTCTTTTCCTTGTCTTACCATGTTGGCTAGGATTCACAGGGCCCTGTAGAGGCTGGCTTCATATTAAATCCTTCAGTCTCCTGACCCACCACTCTGCTGCAGTCCTGTTGGCTGCTCAGACCCTCAAGCTGCTTCTTGTTGCCACTGGGCCACAGAAGTTCCCTCTATTGCAACCCTGTTCACTTGCCACAATCTTCTCTTCCTCCTGCTTATGCTTCTGCTCTCAGCTTGTGGCAAACTACCCTCCACCTCTGATTCCTTCAGGTCTTTACTATATGCCCCAAGTAGCGTGCCTTTCCTTCTCAGCAGTTTTTCTCTGTTGAAAGTCTGCAGTTTTACATTTGTTCTCATTGTTATTTGACTAATAACTCTGTCCTCGACTAGACTACACACTCCATGAGGGAAAGCCCATGTCTGATTTTTTTGTCACACTGAATTTCCAGCACCTGGCACAGTGTCAGGCACATAGTAAATACCCAAAAATGTTATTCTGAAGGAATAAATATCATTCAGGTAGTATCTGTTTCATATCTTCCAGGAACCCATAGCACTCCTTTCTGGTTTTCCATTGCTTTTTATGTGTTGTTAAGTATTTTCTACCTTTTTTCCTGCCATTTTATTTTTTTTGTCCTTTTTTTGTCTTTTTTTCGTGACCGGCAACGGATCGCAACCCTCAGTGTCGCACCCGTACCGGACTGGGACCGGCAACGGGATCGCAACCCTCGGTGTTGCACCCGCACCTCGCTCAGCCAGTGAGCAACTGGTCTGTATGTGGGATCCGAACCCTCGGCGGGAGCACCGCCGTGCTCCTAAGCAGCGCACTGTAGCAGTGCACCACCGGGCCGGCCCTTTTCCTGCCATTTTAGTGAGGTGTTTAGGAGGGATGAGAAGTAAACTGTGCTGCAGTCCCTTATCTTGAACCAAAAGTCTTTACTTCTAATATGTCTGTGTGTATTTATGCAATGTACTTTCATAAGCGATTTTTTGACATGAGCTGTTCATTAAAATGCCGTCTGTAATTTTTGTTTTCCCTCAGGCTTACATTCAGAAAGTGGAAGGCACTGATATGATTGACTTAGAACAGAGATTAGTGGATTCCAAAAACTGCCTCGCCTTCCTCATTGAGTGTGCAAACTTTTCTCCAGCAGACATTAGGCTAAATAATAATGTTTTCCAGTGGTATGGAAGAATGGATGAAATTTTTGAAGAACACAGGAAAATCGTTAAAGAGAAAACAGAACAATATCAAGAAGGTCTTAAGGTTGTCATCATAGATCTTTTAAGTTATTTTCATTTTATAGAAATGTTTAAATTTTTACTCTTTACATAGCATTGTCAACTCCTTTATTTCATAGGCCGTATAGTTTAGCTTTCTGATACCATCTTAGTGCAAGATAGTATACATATTGGATCTTCTATAATGCTTATTGGGTGATTAAGGAGTGAATGAGTTGTGTATTGATCAATGTCGGGTCATTTCTTGATTTTGCAAGATAATAGAAAACATTGGAATATATTGCCCACAAGTTACTGTTCAAAAAAATAGTATTGTCTTATACAGTTCACAGGACAGTTGGTCCCCATCTTATGATGGTTTGACTTATGATTTTTTGACTATATGATGGGTTTATTGGGGTATTAAATACATTTTCGACTTAAAATGGGTTTATTGGGATGTAACCCTGTCATAAGTCAAGGAGCATCTGTACTATTTTCAGTTATTATTATTTTTTCTTTGAATATCAAACCTCGTAATTGCTCAGACTCTCCTAGGCACTGTGCCCAGAATCATCATTCTAGCATTCAATAACACCAGCATTTTTTTTTTTTTTTTTTTTTTGGTCTCACATACCAGATGATTTGGGGTTTGCCCTGTCTACCTGTCCAGCCTCATCTCCTACCTCTACCACTACTTGCTCATGACTTTCCAGTAACCCCGAGCAACTTCTGGATCCTTGCTCTCCTGCAGATTCCTTCCATTACCTCCAGGACACACCCCATGCCCACCCATGCTTGTCTGTCGAGCACACTCCGTCCACCTTCTGAGGAGCCCTCTCAGGCACACCTCAGTGCTGCTCCTCTGCTCTCAGCACACCCTGAACACATCTCCACTGGAGAATAATGATCTGACGGTTGCAGGTCTGTCTCCCCATTGGATGGTCAGCTCCTCAAGAGCAGGCCTGTTTTATTTTTACCTTTTCTCCATTTTTCTCCCACTGGCTAGCACAGGGACTGACACACAGGAATACCGTGAGCACTCCATGGTTATTGGCTGAATAAATGACTTAATATTTTCAGTCTCATTTTACAGAGGAAGGAACTAAGGTTTCCAAGGACTGAGAGACTTGCTCCAGGTCAGCCAGTAGAGACATTCTTTGATAGCAAGCCCAGCTCTCTTTCAACTACATTGCAGCAAATACAATTAATTGGAAGAATATGTTACTTAAAGAATAATCCATAGACTTAAAAAATCCTTCATTTTAAACTGTAGTTTATATTTCTATTTTACATTTAGGCCATTTCAAAAATTTAAAAATCCTGTGGAAAACATCATGAATAGTAAATATTAGACGCTTAAGTTAGAATATAATAGACCCTTAGAAAATTGCTAAGTGGCCCAGAATTATCTATACTTTGTTCCAAAGTATTCTATTCCACAAACTATACATAATGTTGATTAATTTTTCCCCTCATTTTCCTTCCCCCATGAGGCCAGAGCAATAAATTTGCCAGGAAACTAGCAAAAGAAGACAGAAAACAACCTAGAAAAATCTATAAAATAAAAAACCTATTTTTTTCTTAAATTTAATTTAATTTAATTTTACTTCTCAAAATACATTGTACTTGATTTTCATGCCCCTTTACCTGTTCCTCTCCACCCCCTCTTCGCCCCCCCACATCCTATCTGTGCACTTGACTTAAATAGTTCAAGGAATTTTTGTGGTGATTGAATAACCTAGATTTGACTTTTGAACATTTTATAAAGAGCTGTTTTTTAGAGCCATTTATTTTGGAATGCCTTACCAATGACAATTTTCTAATAAGCCTTGCTTATTAAAAAACACACACACCTGTTTTACATTGGAACACTATAGTTTTAAAGCTTCTAAGTCTGTGTT
>NW_007726283.1:509467-540258 GCF_000696425.1 Galeopterus variegatus | reverse complement strand
CCCGCACCTCGCTCAGCCAGTGAGCAACTGGTCTGTATGTGGGATCCGAACCCTCGGCGGGAGCACCGCCGTGCTCCTAAGCAGCGCACTGTAGCAGTGCACCACCGGGCCGGCCCTTTTCCTGCCATTTTAGTGAGGTGTTTAGGAGGGATGAGAAGTAAACTGTGCTGCAGTCCCTTATCTTGAACCAAAAGTCTTTACTTCTAATATGTCTGTGTGTATTTATGCAATGTACTTTCATAAGCGATTTTTTGACATGAGCTGTTCATTAAAATGCCGTCTGTAATTTTTGTTTTCCCTCAGGCTTACATTCAGAAAGTGGAAGGCACTGATATGATTGACTTAGAACAGAGATTAGTGGATTCCAAAAACTGCCTCGCCTTCCTCATTGAGTGTGCAAACTTTTCTCCAGCAGACATTAGGCTAAATAATAATGTTTTCCAGTGGTATGGAAGAATGGATGAAATTTTTGAAGAACACAGGAAAATCGTTAAAGAGAAAACAGAACAATATCAAGAAGGTCTTAAGGTTGTCATCATAGATCTTTTAAGTTATTTTCATTTTATAGAAATGTTTAAATTTTTACTCTTTACATAGCATTGTCAACTCCTTTATTTCATAGGCCGTATAGTTTAGCTTTCTGATACCATCTTAGTGCAAGATAGTATACATATTGGATCTTCTATAATGCTTATTGGGTGATTAAGGAGTGAATGAGTTGTGTATTGATCAATGTCGGGTCATTTCTTGATTTTGCAAGATAATAGAAAACATTGGAATATATTGCCCACAAGTTACTGTTCAAAAAAATAGTATTGTCTTATACAGTTCACAGGACAGTTGGTCCCCATCTTATGATGGTTTGACTTATGATTTTTTGACTATATGATGGGTTTATTGGGGTATTAAATACATTTTCGACTTAAAATGGGTTTATTGGGATGTAACCCTGTCATAAGTCAAGGAGCATCTGTACTATTTTCAGTTATTATTATTTTTTCTTTGAATATCAAACCTCGTAATTGCTCAGACTCTCCTAGGCACTGTGCCCAGAATCATCATTCTAGCATTCAATAACACCAGCATTTTTTTTTTTTTTTGGTCTCACATACCAGATGATTTGGGGTTTGCCCTGTCTACCTGTCCAGCCTCATCTCCTACCTCTACCACTACTTGCTCATGACTTTCCAGTAACCCCGAGCAACTTCTGGATCCTTGCTCTGCTGCAGATTCCTTCCATTACCTCCAGGACACACCCCATGCCCACCCATGCTTGTCTGTCGAGCACACTCCGTCCACCTTCTGAGGAGCCCTCTCAGGCACACCTCAGTGCTGCTCCTCTGCTCTCAGCACACCCTGAACACATCTCCACTGGAGAATAATGATCTGACGGTTGCAGGTCTGTCTCCCCATTGGATGGTCAGCTCCTCAAGAGCAGGCCTGTTTTATTTTTACCTTTTCTCCATTTTTCTCCCACTGGCTAGCACAGGGACTGACACACAGGAATACCGTGAGCACTCCATGGTTATTGGCTGAATAAATGACTTAATATTTTCAGTCTCATTTTACAGAGGAAGGAACTAAGGTTTCCAAGGACTGAGAGACTTGCTCCAGGTCAGCCAGTAGAGACATTCTTTGATAGCAAGCCCAGCTCTCTTTCAACTACATTGCAGCAAATACAATTAATTGGAAGAATATGTTACTTAAAGAATAATCCATAGACTTAAAAAATCCTTCATTTTAAACTGTAGTTTATATTTCTATTTTACATTTAGGCCATTTCAAAAATTTAAAAATCCTGTGGAAAACATCATGAATAGTAAATATTAGACGCTTAAGTTAGAATATAATAGACCCTTAGAAAATTGCTAAGTGGCCCAGAATTATCTATACTTTGTTCCAAAGTATTCTATTCCACAAACTATACATAATGTTGATTAATTTTTCCCCTCATTTTCCTTCCCCCATGAGGCCAGAGCAATAAATTTGCCAGGAAACTAGCAAAAGAAGACAGAAAACAACCTAGAAAAATCTATAAAATAAAAAACCTATTTTTTTGTTAAATTTAATTTAATTTAATTTTACTTCTCAAAATACATTGTACTTGATTTTCATGCCCCTTTACCTGTTCCTCTCCACCCCCTCTTCGCCCCCCCACATCCTATCTGTGCACTTGACTTAAATAGTTCAAGGAATTTTTGTGGTGATTGAATAACCTAGATTTGACTTTTGAATATTTTATAAAGAGCTGTTTTTTAGAGCCATTTATTTTGGAATGCCTTACCAATGACAATTTTCTAATAAGCCTTGCTTATTCATGCCCCTTTACCTGTTCCTCTCCACCCCCTCCTCACCCCCCCCCCACATCCTATCTGTGCACTTGACTTAAATAGTTCAAGGAATTTTTGTGGTGATTGAATAACCTAGATTTGACTTTTGAACATTTTATAAAGAGCTGTTTTTTAGAGCCATTTATTTTGGAATGCCTTACCAATGACAATTTTCTAATAAGCCTTGCTTATTAAAAACACACACACCTGTTTTACATTGGAACACTATAGTTTTAAAGCTTCTAAGTCTGTGTTTATTTACCTTTCACATTTCTCATGAAGAAAGCCCGTGGAACAAGAAAAAGAACCTTGGAATATCTTGTTTTAGTGTTGCTAACTGAAGTGATATCTGAGTATCAGAACACAATTAAAGAAATCCAGTTGTTTTTCCAGTCGTTTGTAAAAATGCCACAGATATCTCTACAGCACTTAAAAAATCAATTTTGTTTTAGCCCATATTTGGTTGTTATGAGACTTTTCAAATGCTTGCAAATCATTTGTTAGCATAAATTCTTCAGCATAGTAAAGAATACATTGTTTAAAACATTTTTATTCATTTTAGTAGTTAGAACTTTTTTTTTTTTTTGCTGCTAGTCGGTACAGCAATCAAATCCTGGATCTTGGTGTTATGAGCACCCTGCTCTAACTAACTGAGCTAACCGGCCAGCCCACTAGAACTTCTTACATAGATAGTACAGAGTAAACTTTTTCTAATCTGATAGAAGACTCGTAATTCATTAATTTTAAACTTTAAAAATTATGATATTTTAGATTTCAGTCATCTTCCAGATCGTCTTTTTCTTTATGTTTTGCCAGTGACAAAATATAATAATTATGATGATGATAACTTTTACAAGTATTTAAATTTTCTCTTGAGGCTGAGAGGTTTTAACTTTCAGAAACAGTAACAACGAATAATTGCTTTTATTAGTTACGGTGTGAACGGTTTGTGGAGGAGTTGGAGAGTTATGCTAAACAGGCAGAAGAATTTTATGCATTTGGAGATCTTCAGGATGTACAGCGGTACCTGAAAAAGGCTCAAACACTGAATGGAAAGTTGGATTTGGCAGCGGAGAAGGTAGAATTGAAAAACTCTTGAGGATGAATTAGTTCAAATGAAAAAGTATTGAATTTATCTGGGGTATTCACTATTAAGAAATAGATTCAAACAACACAGTTTAAATACATTTAATTAGAGAACAATAGAAATGACACAAATAGATTTTAAAGACATGCTTCAAGGAGAAGCAGCATTGTGTTTTCTATCGGTAGTGATACATTTCAGTGGCCTTCATCTTTTAGTTTAAAGATAGAGTTATGTCTCAGTCTGCTTCTTAATTTTTACTTTGTACTATTTAATCATGTGCATCGTATTACGATGGTTGGGAATCCCTATCTTTGAGCAGAAGCAGGCAAATGATAGCAACTGGTTACTGTGTAGTTTTTCCCTCGTGGTAGCCGCCAGCTTAGATTTGGCAGCTGTGTTTTTAAGCTGGACGATTATTTCCTCTCACCAAGCCACTTTGTTCCCAATACTGCTTCTTCAGATATCAGATTTCTCATTAGAAGGTGCTGGAGGAGGGAAAGCTGTGCCCTTTGCCATATAAGGTGTTCGAATTCTTAATTATATTTTTTTAAGAAAAGGAGAAATATGAAAACACACTATATTATGATGCTCTACCATTTTTCTTGCATTATAAGATTTTAATATTTTATCAGTTCGGGTAATTAAATAGTTTGTAATAATCACAAATGTGTCAACACACATTGAGAAAAGAGAAATTAACTCTGTAGTTTCTTTTTACAAAAGGAGGCCACTGAAATTTTAAGTAACCTGCACAATTGATATAACTAGCTCACACTTTCCAATTCTGTAAATTTCTCCTCCAAACTACCCCATCCTCACATATTTCACAACTAATTAAAGAGAAATGTAATTATTTCTTTGCATCTCCTTTTCCTCTTCAAGTTCCAACTACAGTTGCATCTTCTCTGCAAAAACATCTGAGACTGTGCAGATATTTCATCACTGTCTCCCACCTCTGAGTGTTAGAATTTATTCTATGTTCTGTTTATTTTGTATTGAACCATTATGTTCCGGGACATCTTCTCTATTGCCTTATATTACTACTGAACAATTGCTATTTAAATTTCCATCTATGTATGTCTTGTCTCCTGAGCTGGATTTTTAACTCCTTAGAATTGGTACTTTTTTCTGTTTTCCACAGTATCCAACACAATGCTGTGTATATTAAAAGTACTTAAGTTCTTACTAATTAATGAATGAAGCTATAACTTTAGTATACCCGGGCTGGCAAAAACTTCTTTATATAGGTAAATTTATTTGATTATTTTAACTAACTTAACCAGACGTTGTTTACTGAAAACTATAATCAAGAGGAGATAGAAGAATACTATTTAGCCTTAGGAAATTTTTTAAAAAGGAAATCCTGTCTTTTGTAACAACCTGGATGAGCCTGGAAGATGTTATGTTAAGTGAAATAAGCCAGGCTCAGAAAAGACATATACCTCATGATCTCACTTATATGAGGGATCTAAAAAAATCAAATTCATAGAAGCCGAGAGCAGAATGGTGGCTATCAGGAGCGAGGGGTGGGGAAAGCAGAGATTGGGGGGATGTGGGTCAAAGGATACAAAATTTCAATTAGAAAGAATAAGTTCAAGAGATCTGTTGTACAGCATGGTGACTATAGTTAGTAATAATGTATTGTGTACTTGAAAAATAAGTATGTATGTGAGGTAACACATATTAATTAACTTAATTTACCCATTCCACATTGTATACATATTTCAGAACATCATGTCGTACACCATGAATATATACAATTTTTATTTGTCAATTAAAAAAATTAATAAATAGGAAAAAGAGATTACTTCTCAGTTTTTCTAGATTATTGAAGTTTAACTTTAGGGCTTAGAGAGAGTTTTTGGGGGTAACATTTGAAATAGATATTTTAAAAATCTTAATTTTCAATATAATTCACTTTCAAAATAGCTAATGTAAACTAATGTATTTAATATGTATCCTTTCAGATTGAGCAGTTTAATGCTGAAGAGGAGGCATTTGGTTGGCTACCATCAATATATCCCCAACGTAAAAAAATCCAAGATGGTTTGAATGCTTATCTTCGTCTCTATGAAACTGCTTCTGAATTTAGCAACAAATATAGAGCATGGACAGAAGGACCGTACCACATGGTGAATCCAGACCAGGTAGAAACAGACGTTGGAAATTACTGGAGAGGACTATATAAACTGGAGAAAGTCTTCCATGATTCCCCAAATGCATTGGCAATGACGAAGAAAGTAAGATCAAGGGTAGAAGACTTCAAGAAGCACATTCCTCTCATTCAAGTGATCTGTAATCCTGGTTTGCGCCCCAGGCACTGGGAGGCCATGTCTGCCATTGTTGGCTACCCCCTGCAGCCAGCAGATGACTCCACTGTCTTCTCTTTTTTAGACATGAATCTGGAACCATATTTAGACAGATTTGAAGCTATTAGTGAAGCAGCCAGCAAAGAGTATTCTCTAGAAAAGGCCATGGAGAAGATGATTAATGAATGGGATGGAGTGGAATTTGTCATTCTTTCTTATAGAGAAACTGAAACGTTCATTTTGTCATCAGTTGATGAAATTCAGATGTTGTTGGATGACCATATTATTAAAACACAAACTATGAGAGGATCTTCTTTCATTAAGCCTTATGAAAAACAAATAAGGTAAAGTGATATTTATCTGACAATGTTTATACTATGTTACCAAATCACTTGTATTTGAAGTTCTTTTGAGAAGTGATTCTGCATTTTATGCTTAATATTTAAAATAGTTCATCATGAGAAATGATAACCTTCATTGCTTTTGGAAGAGTACTGATCATTTGCTATTATCTTAGTGGTTTGTTAACTTTTACATTCATCATGATGACAGTGAACAATCATTATCCAGATATTCATTTTTATTGCCTACAATCTGATCTTATTTTTTGACTCTCAAAATTAAATTTCTGTCTGTGAACATAGATTATACAATGTATAAGTTAGTCAAGTGAAAATAATGTCTTTTTTCCAGATATATTAATTAATTTGTCATAGGTGATCCCTGAGCATCTGTAAAAATAATTTTTGTTGGTGAACATAGTTTATAGAATATACAAACTATAAAACTGAAGATACTAATGTCATTTTCCAAATATACTAGTTGTCATAGATGATCCCTGAACATCTATTGTAACTTCTACTCAGATGCATGAAGGATGGTTAATACTCATGAGTGCAAAATAATAAAACTATCATTTTAGTCTGGAGTTTTAAGCATCAGACAGACCCAGCCAATTAAATTAAAGCCTTATTCCTCAATGTTTTCAGGTTTTGTAATTTGGATTAAGCAGTTTACATTTCACCTTAAAAACAGAATACATCCAAATTAGACTATCATTTTCCACGTGAACTTGCATGGCAAGTGGAAATCAATTGCTTGGTAGTATCTGCCTCTGGTTATTGATATGTTATCATAAACTTGAGCATGCTCTGATTGGGAGTTGGCTCATTCTCTGTGTGCCTGTTCTGCCTCCTCTGCCTGCTTGTTCTGGTGTGCATATCAAAAGAAGAATTTTTAAACTACTCTGAGAGTGGAATATCTAGATTCTTGTTTTAGGGACTATGCATGATGTCATTAGCTAGTGGGAAATTTTCTGCATCAGACAGAGATTAGATAGAGTAAGAGGGATGAATGCTAGAAGAAAGCAGACACATTTGTGTCTTCTTATGCAAATAGGTTAAACAAATTCATTGATAGACATTGAAAGAAAAGTATTTTAGAAAGGCATTTGAAAATGCCTATGACTTGGTGAGCTCCTATTTACATTTCTTGGTTTTAGCAATTTAAAATTACAGATCAGCACTTATAAATGATAACGAATGTGTTAATATACATATAAAGCTCCCACCTCTAAGTTCTGTTGCTATTAATAAATCACTATTCTTTGAGGCTATGCTGTCTCTGACAGCGGAGTGACTACAGCTGTCTCGTTCAAATCTTGGCTCTACCGTTTATTAGTTGAGTGAACTTGAGCCTGGCACTTACTTTTGTTTGCCTCGGTCTCCCTATCCAAAAATGGATATTACAATGAACCCTACCTCCGAAGGCTGTTGTGAGAATGAAGTAGAAACACGTAGTGACCTTAGAACTGTGCTTGGAAAATTGTTAATATACGGAATAATTATAATATTTATTCTTGAGGAAAATTAAGTTATTATTTATATTCTCCATATTAAGAATTTATGCCTCTTTTCCTGAGTACCACACTAATATATTTAGGACTGCATAGATTTTTGTTTAAATGCCAGTTACATCTTATAAATTGAAATATTTTATTCTGGAAATAAAGATTTTATGGGCCTAAATTAAAGGAGGGGGAGAATGTTTAGGGAAATGGGTCTTGGATATAACTATATCTCCTCAGAAATTCAGAGTATCCTTCATTGAGAGCACTTTTACTGTCTCTAGAATCTCATCTCTCAATCTGTACCTTTTAGCCATGGAATTGGATTTCAGAAAGGTTTGTTGCTATGACATATACAGAAACCAGCCCATTTGTAGATAGGTATATCTTAATGTGTATATTAGTACAAGCATGAATGTTGATAATATTATTTTGAAGTGTATTTTATAGAACAAATCTAGTGATTTATCTTAGAATGAAACAAGATAAATGCAAGTTGGAATAACAACATTGTATACAAGTCAAGCTGCAGATTTGAGTTTTGCCATCTGAAACATTGCTTGGTCAGCTGCTGATAAGAGCCACTGTGTTTTGCTCCTCAGAGAATGGGAGGGCAAGCTCCTGCTGCTTCAGGAGATTCTGGATGAATGGCTCAAGGTCCAAGCCACGTGGCTGTATCTGGAGCCCATTTTCATCTCTCCAGACATTATGTCTCAAATGCCTGAGGAAGGCAGACGATTTACAGCTGTGGATAAAATGTGGAGAGATATAATGAAAAATGTCATGCAGGTAGGTAAAAATTTCCAAAAATGTGATTATTTGGTTGAAGTGATATGCTTTTGTTTTCAAAAATCCATGTAAGCCATTATCTTTTTCCCATGTACATTCTGTTTTTATCAAGCAATATCAAAAGCAAAAGTAGTTATTGTGCCCTGATTGCTTCTTGAGGTCCAGGTTGAGTTTGCATTATTGAATGACCTTTGGTTCTACTAGGGGTTCTTCCTGGACGCTCTGGTAGCGAGACATTGTGCTAGGTACTTGCTGTCTTGTGTCTTCTGGGGCCTCCTTGTAACAGCCTGCAACACCACGGAAATGCACCGTGGTGGAAACATGCCAGCATGCCAGCCACTCAATCAACAAGTGTCTCTGGTAGGGATCTAAAAAATAGATGAGTTGCAAAGATAAATAGATCTAAAGAGTCCAATAAATGCAAACAAAGTGCAATAATGAAATTAAAAAATACATAAATACTGTGAAGGAGAACTTAAAATTTAAGCTAAGGAAGGAATTTAGTAAGAACCAGTAATACAGAAAAAAGTATGGTTTTTGTTCAATTCAGAAGGCATTTATTTACTGCCATGAAGCTTTGTTTGTGTATTATTGAAGTTAAGATTAAAACAGAAAAAAAATTAGTTATTAAATTATATCATTAAATTCATTAAACTTCTATACTGGTATTTTGATTAAATACAATACTGTTAGATAGGACAAGTATTATCATAAAATTTTCTTACCTGAAATAGAAATATGCATATCTTTATTATTTTAACTTTTAAAATTGTGACTATAATCCTTAATACTGATAATGCTATATTGATATCAGCTATAGAATTCCATAGGAAAATATTCAGAAAAATGGACATGGGTTTATTTATTTAGTAAATTTACCTAATTTTATGTAATGTTTGAAACAAATCTCTGTGTAAACCAAACTTTTATAAAATTAATCACTCTGGAATTAATTCCATATTTAAAGAACCTATTAGTGAGTCACTTTGTAACACACTTAATCATTTCTAATTCATTTATTTTATAAATTTAGTCTTTCATATATAGTTTCCTTATAACAGTGCAAAACGCTTACAATGTATGTACATTTTCATTTGGACAGAGATAAAGTAGAATATTTTTGTTGCCCAAAAAAGCAAAAAGTAGATGCTCTTATTCTTCTAGTTAATGTAATTTTTTTTTTAAAGTTTCTTTTGGTATTTGATCAAAATACTCTTCAAAATCCCATGTTGCTAAGATTTTTTACAGATATTTCAATGCCTAGAGGCATCCGTGCTGGGACTAGTAAATAAAGGAAGCAGATTTTGGTCCCATCAAACTGCTTAATTAAAAACAAACAAACAAAGAACATTGCTTGCTCTCTCTCCTAAATAGGCAGGTGTTTTGGGGGGGGGGTGACATTTCATTTACTATTGCTGGAAGACTTGATTGTCCTCCTCAACTGCTCTGCCCTTTCTCTTTCTCAATATGTTACTATTCAGTGCAGCTTCTGTTCATATTCTCCAAAGCTCTGAAAATAAACATAAATCCATACTCCCTCAGGAAGTCTAAGGAGATGACCCATGTAGTAGGGGCCACTGGATTAATTGCTTGTATAAAAGGTTATCGCTTTCATTGTTAGGGGTTCCTAATGAAGATCCTTTTAAAGGTATACTTTGCCAAGAGAAGAGCCTCAGAGGTTAAAAATAAAATGTAAATGCTATCGTTAATATAACTGACTTGATTAAAAATGTTTTGGTTCTTTGAAGTGTAAATATGTAATAATTTTATGTTTTGGTATCTACTACCGACTATGCTTGGCCAAAGTTCCTTTCTCACTGGGAGAAGTTCCCTTATTGACCTTAGAGTCCAAAACAGAATTTTTCAGTCACTTTTGTTTATTAAGATAGTTTTGTCTAGGAAGATTTAGCTGTACCTGTTTCAAAGCTTCGATCTCATGTCCACCCTGAACTCTCCTCCTCACCACAGTTCAGGTAAACCAGAGGCTCCAGTGGTGGGGAGATGTGGGGATTACTTTCCCACATTACTTCTCTCAGACTCTCTGGCATCTAAGTTTGTGGAGATGAGTTAGATTTCTCTCCTTCCTGTGCTTATCAAAGACAGGAATGAGATGAAGAGAAGGAAGGAGGGAGAGATGAGGAGAGAGACAGGAAGAGGCAGAGAGAGAGAGAGAGAGAGAGACAGAGAGAGAGAGAGAGAGAAAGGAGGAGAGTGAAAGAGCATGTCCTGATGTAACTGATCCTGCAAAGTGGGAAGTTCTTTCTGTCGGTGCTCATGAGATGGACAGCCTCCTATCAGTGATGTCCAGGTGCTGCCCTTTACTGCTGCTCATCACAACTGGTCTGGCTTTTTGAGTAGTTGTGGACAGGTGAAGTGCACAGGTAACTCAGGGTGACACATGAAGACTCCAGCCCAGCTCTGGCTGCTGAGGGACCCCATCTTGAGCATCTCCCCTAGGTTTGCTCATCCTCTGCAAGACTTGGCTGCATCTTCAAACCTTCCGATTGTGGCTTTTGCCACATGCCTCTGATGTGTGTGTCCCTTTGTCTCATACTGTAGCAGTATTTCACAAATCTGCTTTCTATAGCCCAAAAGTAGGGTCTGCAGAAAGGCAGGATCCATCTTCTGTGCTTCTTAGTAGCTTTGAGCATATGGTGGCCTCGAGCATATGGTGGCCTCTCCTTCACCTGGCTGTCACACCACACCATCTCCCCCCAGGGTTCTGTTTCTGCCCTGGTAGCATTACAGTAGGTCAGTGCACCTGGTGACTGAGCAGACTTCCAGCTGGGGATGAAGATGTCAGCCTCCTCTCTTTTCAGGCACTTTATTAGGAATTCTCTTGGGCCCCCTTCCTAAAATTCAGAAATGGGAACCAGTTAATTGCCCACCAGATAGAAGTGAAAGAAGTGGATGATCCCTCTTCATGTATACTACATTTCACCCTCAAAGTTGGCTTTTGACCCACCCAAGTCTTTATTAGTATTCCATTAAGGGTAGAAGATGGCACTTTTGAATTTCTCCCTAAGGCATTTCCTCTCCTAGTCTAACCCAGTCTGAATAAACATCATTCCCCCTGTTGCTTAGGCTAGAAACTTAGGAAGTCATTCTTTATTTTTCTTTTTCCCTTTACTGTAGTTAATATGACCACGGGACACCAAGCATCTCACTTCTTTCTAGTGAGCTGAAAAGCTAAAAACAAAATCTTCCAGACTCTCTAGCATGTAAGTTTGTGGAAGTGAATTTGATTTCACCAATTAGATTCACTCACTTGGGATTTGAAAGGCATAAGTGAAACAGTGGCCATCTTTCTGTCTTTTTCGCTATTTTTGCCATCAAGCAAGATCATGGGCACCTGACTTTTTTTTTTTCCCCCAGTAGAACTTCAATGTCTGACCACCAGTTTTATGGGTATTGAGAGGCAGGAATAATGGTAGCTTTCTGATCCCACCCTCTGGTCCCTAGCATCGCAACCACCATGGTGGGTTCTTGAATTCAGTAGCTCCGGTGGTGGTTTTCTTTGATCCTGATTGTGTTAGAGGTAGTAACCCCTGGAAAGTCATTTCCACAGTGTTTTAGAAGTCTCTCCTGCAAGCCCAGCCTGACGTGTCCTCCCTCAATCACTTCATTTCCCGTGTTAAATCCCTTTTTCTTTAATATACCAAGAGGGATTCTGCACTGAACTTGAATGAATATACCAGAATCTCAAGGATGGGATCTAGGATTGTTTATGAACCAATTAGGTTTCAGGGTACTGAAGATCAATAATTATAATTTAAAAATAGGACATTGGCAGTGCTTAGCATATAGTGCAAAAATCATTTACTTAATGTTCTTGGTCTTCTGGAATGAACAGTCTATTTTACAGGCAAGTCTTTGGTAGACCAGGTGTCTGCTGGAATAGGTCAATATGATAAGAATTTGAATTACAAGGGATGTAAGAAGGGTCAAATTATTTCAAAAGCACTGGAAAGATCGAAGAAATGAACTAATTTAAATTTTAAATTCTCTGCTCAAGACGTGGTCAGAAGACTAAGGACCTTCTGTGATTGCCTCCAAAGAGCCTCTTATTTCTCACAGTTACAAGTTTGGCATAGCTAAAAATGAGTTATAGGCTCTGATCCAATGGGTTGCCAAATTACAATGTAATTTAATTTACAGCTTTTCCAGCTGTTATGTGAAAGGTAGTTTACTTATTAGAAAAGCGTAGCATGGTAAGAACTGCAAATGGGGACATTTGGGTGCATTTGATTGACTCAGGGTAACTTGACCTTCAAACTCCCTTGCAAGAAGTCTTGGCAGAATTTTGAAGAAATATAGGTGGCAATGTATTATAATGGTGCTTGTCTACGGAGAAAAGAACCTAAGTTACATGTGTCAAATGTGTTGATGTGAATGCACTTACCAGATGATATGGATTGAGTCATGTCCCCAAGTTCCATGTAGTAGAAGCTTGATCCCCATTGTGATAGTTAAGAGGGTGGAAAATCCTATTATGGTAGTTAAAGATGGGGACTTGAAGAGGTGATTACATTGCAGGACCATCCAGTAGTGAATGGAGTAATAATGGTGGTCAAGGGCATGGTTCTAAGGGCTTTAAAAAGAGAGAGAAGAGAGAGTCTCTCTCTCTCTGCTCTGCCGTATGCTGCCATGTGAGACCCCCATGATGCTGTAAAGCCACCACCAAAGAAGACCCTCACCAGATATGTTCCCTGGACTTTGGACTTCCCAACCTTCAAAACCGTAAGCAATAAATTTCATTTTCTTATAAATTACCCAGTTCCAAATACTTTATTATAAGCAACAGAAACAGACTAATACACCAGAGATCCTGGTTTCAGTGTGCTAGTCAAGGAGGTGTGAGTGCTTCTGTTTACTTGCTTTGTTGACCAAACTGCTTCCTTGATGGGCTATCTCAATGAGATTGAAATGATAATGATAGAAAATCCTTGATAAGATTTAAATAAATTAGAGACTCATTTACAGATGTTTATGCAGAATTTGCTTGCACCATCCAGAAGTGGAAATTACAGCTCCACTTTGTGTTGGCCTTAAGGCACAATAGGAAGGGAATCATTCTAGTGGCTACAACTACAATTTTTTTTTTTTTAAACCTTGCTTGGAAAGAGAGATGGTCAGAATTGTGGATCTTCATTGATCTTGATCAGTAGCAAACAGTTTTGTTGCATAATCAAGGACCTGGAAGAAACAAGAGGTAACAAAGAGGTCTGGGGAAGAGGTATATAAGGGATCACAGAATAGATGAGAATGTGAGCATATTCGTGTTCCAAGTGAGTGATTTAAAAAAGGTACCACTGCAAGAAGAGGCACTTAATTATATGGTTGACCAGTTGACCTATTTTGTGAATGTCAACTAGCACACATCAGTGTGTGCACAGTGACCTGTGAAATAGCATAATAATGTAATATACTGTCCAAACTTGGGAACTTTTGGGATTTTAAAGCAATTAATAATTAATCCAGGAAAGCAAGCCTAAACCAGAACTTTCCTCACCAAACTGGGATACTCTAGCTAAAAATAAAGAAGTCATGATGGCAGGAATGGCAATAATGGGAGAATTTACCATCACAGACTGCCCTTCACCAACACTGTTGAGTGCTCAACCCACCAACAGCAGAAATTAACATAATGCTTCTGATACAGCACTACACCTGGAGGGACCAAGCAGCCATTCAGAGGTAATTGAATGCACTGGCCCTCTTTCAGTATGGAAGAGAGCAGTGATTTGTGGCACCAGATTTTCTTTTCCCATCCCAGCTTCTGCCAATGCTGTCATTCACTGACTTACTGAATGACTTACTCATTGTCACAGTTTCCACACAACATTGCTTCTGCTAAGGGACTCACGTTACAAGGGGAATGAAGCAATTGATTGACAACCATGAGATTGACGGGTCCTACTATGAGCACTGACCTTGTCAAAAGTAGAATGGCTCATATTAAAGGCTCATTTGCTGTACCTGAGGGAAGACAATAGTTTGTGAGTTTGGGGTTCAGTTCTGGAGTGCTCCTGGCATATGTTCTCTGCCAGCTCCAATATATGGTTTCTCCCATAGGCAGAGTACCTGGGTCTGGGAATTAAGGAGTGAAAATGGGGGTGACCCTTCTTACCAATTCACTCAATAAGTTTACCACAACATTGCTTCTCAATTTTTGGCTTCACTAGTTGAAATCTAGTAAAGATTATCTTACTGGATTAAGTAATCTTAGTATCCAGGTAAGAAATGCTTCTCGGGCCGGCCCGGTGGCGCACTGCTACAGTGCGCCGCTTGGGAGCGCGGCGGCACTCCCGCCGAGGGTTCGGATCCCACATACAGACCGGTTCCCGCTCACTGGCTGAGTGAGGTGTGGGTGCAACACCGAGGGTTGCGATCCCGTTGCCGGTCCGGTCCGGTACGGGCGTGACACTGAGGGTTGTGATCCGTTGCCGGACAGGAAAAAAGACAAAAAAAAAAAGGAAAAAAAAAAAAAAAAGAAATGCTTCTGGGTGGGGACATTTCAATGATTTCATTAAATGGAAAGTTCTTGATCTGCTCACTCAACTTTTAACTCTCTGTCCTTATAAATTTCCACTTTATTTACTCTATTCTGGCAACACTGTCTTCCTCCTCCTCCTTTTTTTTAATCCTGAATACCAAATACACTCTACCCTAGGGCCTTTGCACTGGCTGGGGCCTCTCCCTGGAATGCTCTACCACCTCTAACCATCTACAGAGCTAATACCTTACTTCCTTGAAGTCTTTTCTCAAGTATCACCTTTATGAAGAGACACACATTGACACACACAGTTTAAAATTGATCTGCTTTTGCCTTTTTTGTACTCCTTATCCCCCTTTTCTTTGAAGTATCTATCATCTTCGAAATGACTATATAATTTATGAATGATTATGTTTGTTGTTTATTGTCTGTCTCTCCCATGGGTCTTTGTTTTGTTCACTGTTGTTGCCCAAGCACTGGGAACAGTGACTGATGTGTAGCAGGTCCTCAATAAATATTTGTTGAATGGGTAAATGAATAATTGAGATAGGTTGTTGAATATTGCTAATTCTAAGGCTTCTGAGTTTATTCTGAAAACGTTTCTTTGAAAATTCAATTTTAGGTAAGTAGGCCCTGAGATCTGCATTAATTCTAGAAATATCCTGGGTCTTAAATGAAAGAATTTCTACCCCTGATGAGGTCAAAGAATCTTAAAATTGTAAGGGGGCTTATTGTTCTACTCAGTCAACCCACATTTCCTTTCTTAGTGCAAAAGATTTAATGAGGATCTTACCAGTTTTCTGTTGTCCAGGGCTTTCTGATTAGGAAATTTATGCTTCCAGAAGTATACGAGGCAGGGTTGAGCTTAATTCCATTAAGTATACAAAATTGTATTTTCCATGAAGCTCCCTGAAAGCAAGTAATTAGAAAGCTTGCTCTATATGCCCAAATTAAAGTTTCAGGTTCCTGATATCACAGTCATTTGGTTGAGAAATGTAAATCAACCAGTAGATTGTCCTTCTTGCTGATGAGATTGGTGATGCTTGTGAAGCAAAAGAAGACACATAAAAGTTGTAAAATTGTTTCTTCAACGAAAAAATATGACAGTTAATAATTCATTTTTCCCCTCCAGGAGACAGAAAGTAATTAGACTGTCAGGGAAGTCAGGCTAAGTTTCAAATTTCTAGTAGCTCCATGTTACAACATCTTATTGTCATGTCCCGAGAACATAGCTCCTACGGACCAGCCTGGCACACCATCGAGGGTGTGTTCTCTGAGTTCCTCTGGGTGCCCGCAGGCCTCACTCATCCTGTATTCACTCAATCATTCAACTCCATGCCAGGATCTGATGGCAATGCCTAAAGGGATTTCAAGTCAGTTTTATCTTACTATGATAAATGTCTTTCTTGAAGGATGGCAGATTATAAAACGTTCATTTTAACTTTATAAAACTGGTGGAGCGCCTCATTCTCCCTGTTTCTCCAGAGTCTGTCTGTCTGTCTGTCTCTCTGTCCCAAGAGGCAGTGATGGGAAGGAAAGTGGAAAGGGTAGTTTCAAGTGTATGTGTGTTCCAGGCACCATATTGGTTACTTCAGATGTGTTGTCTAATTTGGTCCTCATACCAACTTTGAGAGAGGGCTCTGATCCCCATTATAAAGACAAGAAGAAAAGAGACTCGTTTAACAACTGATCCAAGGTCACACAGGTAATAAGGAGCAGAGTGTGGGATTAGAAACCAGGTCTGTCCCACGTCAGGGCCTTTACTTTATCTCATGTGGTCTTTACCTTCATCTTCTCACTGGGAGAGAGTAAATGTTGTTTAGTTTCCAGTCAAAAGATAATTACTTTTTTTCTTAAGTCCGTATACAAAGGTACATTTGGTATTGTCTGTGTTCACTTAGCACCATATTTGGTTGAGAGTCATTGAGCTAATCTGGTTAAATAGGTTTGACCTCAGGAATTTAATAGTTGACAAATTTTACTCGAATGCTAAGGGTTTCTAGGGAGTTTTGTTTGTTTGTTGTTTTTGTAATTGTAATATTTAGTGAAGGGGTTTTTGTTTGTTTGTCATTTCAATAATTAAATTTTTTACCTTCCAAATCTCAGATCCCAAACAGTAACATTTCTATAAATTCTTTGGCCAAGAATAAAATAATATTGTTAATTTGTGGAAGACGTTTTTCACATTCACTAGCAACAATTCAATTTTTTTTCTTTTTCAGCAAAGAAAGGCATATTTTGCCAGAAGGTGGCACTCTAAGAACACCATTTTGGTTTCTGGATTTAGGAGTACAAGTCCTATTCTATTCCTCATAGGATGAATTGCACACTTACATTATGGCCTGAATCTTTGTTATGCTCTGTGTGTGTGTGTGTGTGTGTGTGTGTAATGTATATTTGAAACATAAAACTGATATGAAGTATAATAAAAGTCCTTTTAAAAATCATGCACCTTTAAAGATACGTTGATCTGATAACATTGCATGTTTTATTTATTTCTATTTTGTTATGAAAACAGATATTAATAATAATTATTTTGTTCCTCGATTAAATTTGTGTTTCCAAGTTACACTGTAATAATTCAAAACAAGGCAGAAAATAACTTTACTTTTCAGCCACATTCAAATTACATTAACAAAAACATATTTTAGAGACTCCTGCAATACAATAAAATTCCTGTATGAAACAGTTTACAGCTGGCATTTTAGATTGAGCTCTCATTCATAGCTAAATACCAAAAATAAGTTTAATTTGTTAATCTTGAAATTCAATATTTAGTTTTTAACAATATTCTCTTTATTTAATTTCATATAAATTTTCTAAAATGCCCTGTTACTTATATTAATAAATGTCTGCTGTGTTCTCATGAAGTCTGTTATTTGGTTTGGTGATTGAAATCCCTATTGTGTTTTAGCACCTCTTTTTAAAACTTTTAAGCTTATTTAGTAAAGAACTTTTCTTACTTTGTCAATGTTGAACACTGAGTTTAGAATTTATAAGACCAAGAAGAGACCTGGATGACATCAACCTTGTGTTAAGGAAAAAAGAAAGTAAAAGAATTCTATTTCATCTATAACTAGACTGTATTTTAATATGTATATCTGAAGATTTCCATAAACCCAGTGGTTACTGTATGGATATTTTGAGAAATCAATACTCTATTTACTTTTTTAAAAATATGTGTTCTTAAGATCAGCTTTTGGTTATAATTCTTATTTGAATCACACAGTATAAAAGAAAGCTCTTTTTAAAACACTTGTGTTTGAATCACTTTAAAGCACAACAGTTCACAGTAAATGACACTTTCATGTGATAGAATGCTCAGAATTCCATGCCCTAAAGGTGGCACAGTCTCAGCCTCTAGAGAGTTCAGGAAGAGCACACCTTGATAAATGACACTTTCATGTGATAGAATGCACAGAATTCCATGCCCTAAAGGTGGCACAGTCTCAGTCTCTAGAGAGTTCGGGAAGAGCACACCTTGAAGTTAGTCCTTCAGCAAGCAGTGATTGAATGTAGTTCTAAGGGCAGTTGTTTAGAATATAATATCTTTATAGAAAACTCTTTCTTCCCAAACCTCCAACCCTTACTTTTGTATCTATAGTTATAAAATGGGGATGGTGTTATTTCATTATTATTGAAAATAATAATTGTAAAGATGACTTACTATTTAGAGTACTTTTCCTCAAAGCATAAAAGACAAAAGGACATATCTCATACCATTTTGTTTCTCCCATCCTTCCTGTGAGTTCAGGCAGCATTCTCTCTCCCTCTCTCTATCTCTCATTTTCTGTTTCCTACACTTTTCAATTTAGAATGAGAAATTGTGAACAACATGGCTGAGGATCAAGCCAACATAACTTTTACGTAATTAAAGAGGCTAGGTAGACCTAGAATAGGCAAGACTATTTTTTTTTTTTTGTCTTTTTGTCTTTTTTCCGTGTCCGGCAACGGATCGCAACCCTCAGTGTTGCCCCCGTACCGGACCGGGGACCGGCGACGGGATCGCAAGCCTCGGCGTTGCTCCCGCGCCTCGCTCAGCCAGCGAGCGGGAGCCCTTCTGTACGTGGGATCCGAACCCTCGGACGGGAGCGCCGCCGCGCTTCCCAAGCGGCGCACTATCCAGTGCGCCACCGGGCCGGCCCATAGGCAAGACTATTTTTAAAAAAATAATAGTCACCTTAAAATGTGTATAACCTTTGATTAAAAACATGAAATTTGACATGTAATATAGAGTTAGTATCTACTGTTTTTGAAGTGACTGATTTCTCTTTTATTTTTATTTTAGGATAAACATGTTCTGACAGTTGTAACTATCGAGAGAATGCTGGAAAGGCTAAAAAAATCTAATGAACTTTTGGAACTCATTCTTAAAGGACTTAATGAATATTTGGAAAAGAAACGTCTCTTCTTCCCCAGATTCTTTTTCTTGTCAAATGATGAACTTCTTGAGATACTCTCTGAGACTAAAGATCCTACTAGGTAAGTAACTTACATATATAATGCATGGCTAGATTCATCTGCTTAAATTTAATTTCTAGAACAATGTAGAATATAAATTCATGTTTCTGTAATAACTTTTCTCCAAGAATAGTCTAAATATCATCAATGATCAACTTTAAATAATTGTTAGAAACATAATATCATTAAATGCTATTTTGTCCAAACGTGGTGAACCTTGGAATGTATTTCTCATTTTATCACATCTTTTCTACAGATTTTTCAGAACACACCACTTTTCTACATCACAATTCAGAATAAAAGCCAGTGCCCTCACAACGGCTTGCAGTGACTCACACAGATGGGCCCTGTATCCTTCTAATTTATCCCTTTCTTGCTCACTCTGCTACAGTCCATTCCCCCATAAAAGGGGCAGCCTCCTGCCTCGGTATACTGTTCTCATTGACATGAGAATGCTCCTTACCCATGTGTTCATAAGATTTCTTCCTTTCCTTCCTAAAGGTCCTCATCAAAACCTGCTCAAACATCTGCCATTCAGGGAGGCCTTCCCTGGCCGCCATATTTAAAATGCCAACCCCTTCCAGCACTCCCTAGCCACCTTTCCTGCCTTATTTTCCTTCTGCATACTGCTGTCATCTGGCATACTCTACAATTTGCTTGTTTACTGTTTTTCTTCCTCGAGCGAAATGTAAGCTCCATGATGGCAGAGATTGACTGTTTTTTCCCACTACTGATTCTCCAGTCCTTAGAAGAGCATCTGGCACATAGCAGGCAGTGAATAGATATTTGTTAAACAAATTTCTCAATTAGGTGTCTTATGCCTTCAAAGTAGGAGACTAGCAATCCAGATAAAAAGACAAATTTAAGCTCAGATTTCCATCTGAGTTTTTATACTCTCCTTCTTTTGGCCCATGTGAATGATGAATGCAACTGGGTATTGGTAATGTGCCAAAAATGAGGGGTTTAATCAGTCCCATGTATATTACATTGAATAGACTAACACTTGGGTACTGGCAATGTCTTTGATTTAGTAAACTGTAAAAGTACTTAAAGCACTAAACCTAGTCCATAATTTTAAAGCAGTCTCTGAAAATCCCAATTGAAATAGCTACTTTTGTGCATTTGAAGATTTTTCAGATTAGTGTATTTATCTGTCAGGATGGTTTACTCCTTATATTACTTTTAGCATCTTTCAATTCATTGTGTTGAAAACAAAGCTTCATGGATGTCTCCTCCGTACCTCTTATTACAATTGTAATTTCACAGATCTTTTTGTGATTATTCAGTTAATACTGACCTCCCACTGGACTGTATAATCCATGCAGGCAAACAAAAGATTGTGTCTTGTTTGCTTTGATTGTCTGGTTTTTACTCAGCACTTCCTCCCCAGCACACCTAGCACAGGTCTAACACTTAACACACATTTATGAGTGTCAAGTAAAGATTCGTGCACAAAGAACACTGACATTTAAGGAATTGCTTTAATTCAATTAATTCTCTAAACACTTTTTCCTAACAGGGTGCAACCTCATTTGAAGAAATGTTTTGAAGGAATTGCAAAGGTAGAATTTACAGAAACTTTAGACATTACTCACATGAAGAGTAGTGAAGGAGAGGTTGTGGAACTCATAGAGATTATCTCAACAGCCAAAGCCAGAGGTCAAGTGGAGAAGTGGTTGGTTGACTTAGAGAGAATTATGATTAAGTCCATCCAAAAGGTAACCAGTTATATTTGTTATTTTTTTTAAAAGAATGATGAAGTATTAATGTCCTAAATATATCATTGACAAATACACTGAAGAAATTGAGGCATGAATTACCAATTCAAATGTGACAGATACTTGAAGGCAAAGAGTTGACCTTTCATAGTAATTTTGTAGTGACTCTCTTGAAAAGTGAGACAAAATACCATCAATACTACCGAAAACTTGGGTTTTATAATGCATCTGTCTCATTCCTTGCAGCCACATGCTAATGCTTTCATCATTAATTAGACACACTTTGGTCTGCAAGGCCTGTCTTTGGTCTTGCCTTGGTAGTAACTTTCACAGGTTCACATCAATCTCCTTAACATGTACGAATCTTTTTGTTCTGTGTGTATATAAACCACATACCAAAATGTTAAGAAATCATATATACTTCCTATAATTACATGCTTTCCACTTGTGAAACATACTGTCAACTCAACCATTTGTAGTTATTTTTGTCAGTAGAAAATTTCAAGTCATGCCAACAAATAAAGATTGAGCACTTAAGTTCATTTTTTTTAATACTATAATGTGGGCTTAACATTCACATTCTTCAAGAATAAAAATTACGATTGAGCAGGGGAGCATGAGGTGAGTATAATTAATTAATTGATTTTTAAATTAATTTTTCAGATTCTCCCACACATTATTGTAAAATTCATTGGAATCTAGGTGTTTAATGTTACCATGTGTTTTTGATGTCTCTTTCTCTTCTTAAACTTAGTTTTAATGCTTCTCTGAATAATATTCTACAGTAAATGTAAAATCTTTTGGATGGCTTCCCATTTTCTCCCTATTACGAATTATACTACAACGAATGTACTGATGCATGTAGCTGGTTTCTTTGATCGAATTATTTATTCTCTTATGATAACTTCTCATATATAGGACAACTGGGCCAAAGAGGATGAGTTTTCATAGGCCTTGATCAGTATTGATAGGTAGCATTACCATTTATGTGACCGTTATCAATGTAAATGAATTCCACTTTGACCACTATTTAGCTATTTGACCACTATTGAATTGGGTTACATGGCTTGCTAATTGATGTTGTATACAGTGATAACTCATTATTTGAGGCACATCTGATACTATTTCAACTATTCTTTTAATTTTGTTTGTGGAAGTGCTTAGAGAATATGCTTTTGTTGTTATTTCAGAGCATTAAGATGTGCTGGCAAGAAATTGTATAGGAAATAAATATCTTCTCAAAATGCTCATTTGTAATATAAAATACTATAGATAAAAGCTATGAGTGTTACTGTTTTTCTATATGTATTTGGGTGCTTGAAAGGCTATTGCATATTTATGCATATATGTGGTATACATAAATACAATAATAAACCTTACATGCAATATTGTGGAACTTTATATAATCATATTTTTCCTCACCTAACTATACAGAAATACTTTTTTGTATTTAGATTGTAATGCCTTCCTCTTGTTCACCTCACAGTGTCCTTCTAGAACACATATTTCATTCCCTCTTCTTGGCATGTCTCTGCTGTGCCTTTCTATCCTTTTCTTTGTTTCTCTCATCCCTCGGTTGTACATTTTCACCTGCCCTTTTTGTGGCTTCTTCTGGCTTTTAAAAATTTCTTCATTATGAATAGCCAACACTCTGCCCTTTATCTTTGTTTCTATAAATATCCCAGCAAGACTAGAAATCCAGAAAGATTTAACCATCCTTATATATTTCTCAGAAAAATCTAATTTTGACAATCTTTCCTGAAATTCAAACATAAAAGTGGGTATCAACTCACAGAAAATATTACCATTGTAGGTTGATACATGCAAGACTAGACTTTCTCAGTGATGACTGGCAGAAAAAGCAGATATATCAGTCCACTGGACATATGTAGCAAAATACATGAGCTAGACTTAAAACATATGTAGCAAAGTACGTAAATTAGACTTCCTGACTCTACACCCCTCAACTCTCCATGAATGAATCGTTCATCTGTCCTTGTCCTCATTGCCTTGGGCATCAAACTACAGGACTGAGAGGTTTGGAAACATAGGAGGGATTTTAGAGGGTCTGAGTGCTTTGCCTGAATGAGCATATACACACATGCACGTGGCTGAGTGGGGATCGATAAAAAATTGAAAGAAAATCATTACCTATGAATTAGCTGTATCTCATTTTAGAATTATTTGAATTTATATTTTGCAATAAAATTGTTCATGCTTGTTCAATCCAAATGCATCTAGGATATCTTTGGCTAAACCTGTTCAAAGGAGTATTTGATATAATGTGGTTCACACAAATTGATAACGTATCAGCAAAATAAAACATTATGTAATATATTTGTTATGCTCACAGGTATATGAATAAACTTGAATTTAAATAGTCTAATTACATGCTTTAAGTGAGTCTTTCATAATTGGCTAAGAATATTGTAAAAAGTTGAGCAGTATGAATTAATCTAGTTTGGGAGTTTAGCTCTACATTATATAGCTTGTTCAACACACCGCTGATCTTTAGCATTTTCTTTTCCAATTAGGTGATTGGAGATGCAATTTCTGCTTATACAAAATATGAGCGAATTATGTGGGTAAGGGATTGGCCTGGGCAGACTGTTCTCTGTGTGTCCCAAATCTTTTGGACAACAGAAGTACAAACAGCTATTCCACTGGGACTAGAGGTAAGCTTTTGTCACCTCCAGTTTTTGTTTGTTTGTTTAGCATTTTTCAATAGCTACCATTGCCAGAATATAATATTCTAAAAAATAGACAATCCCCTGAAAAATCTACTCTCTGCTGCAAGCCAAAGTAAAGATTTTTTTTTTAAATTTTTTTATTTTGTCCATATACAATGTAGTTAGTTATTGTGTCCCATCACCAAAACCTCCCTCCCTCCTCCCTCTCCCCCCTCCCATATACAATGTAGTTAGTTATTGTGTCCCATCACCAAAACCTCCCTCCCTCCTCCCTCTCCCCCCTCCCAACCAGAGGTGTCCCCTCCATTTTCTTGTTGTAAGAGCTTCAAAAAAAAAAAAAAAAAGTTGAGGTTGTTAAATCTTCCAAAGTAAAGATTTTTAACATAAAAATTTTATATAACAAATATGTAGGAAAAACTTACACAAATAACTATTCAAAATTTATGTCTAAACCATCTGTTTATTCACAGTATGTAAAAGTCAAGGGTCCTTAAGCCTCAGTCTTGCTATAGTACACATTTATGTGCCTTTGAAAAGAAAGTGATAATAGGACTAAAAAACTTTCTAAGCTCAGAAAAATTAGGAGGAAATAATGTAATATAATTCTTTTATGCCTTGAGTAAAACTACCCTATGTAGGAACACTTATTCTGTTTCATGGAATAAAGTGTTGCCCAATTCTAGAACCACAGTAAAAACTGAAATCTTTAAAACAAATGAACAAAAAAACTACTCTATACAGACAAAGCTTAATTGGATTGCTGTTATTAATCAAAAACTGAAATTACATTCAATGCAATCAATAGTCCGATCCCTGGGCCGGCCCGGTGGCGCACTGGATAGTGCGCCGCTTGGGAAGCGCAGTGGCGCTCCTGCCCGAGGGTTCGGATCCCACATACGGACCGGTTCCCGCTCACTGGCTGAGCGAGGCGCGGGAGCAACACCGAGGGTTGCGATCCCGTTGCCGGTCCCTGGTCCGGTACGGGGGCAACACTGAGGGTTGCGATCCGTTGCCGGACACGGAAAAAGAGAAAAGACAAAAAAAAAAAAAAAAAATAGTCTGATCCCTGAGACAGGATTTCAAGCAAGTAAACTTTTTTTGATGGGCCAACTAGAATCTAACAATTGTAGATCTTTAGTTTAAAACCATTGGTTTAAAATAGACTTTTGATGTGGAATTTGGTATGTCTTTAACTCTAAGGTATTGTTGAGCACTGGTAAGTGTTGGGGTTTGAGAGGGACGCATGTTCTCCATAGGCAGGTGGAATCCAAAGAAGAGGCTGAGTGGCACGTGCCTAATTCACTCCAACTTACCAGCAGGTCACTTACTTCTCTGTGGGAAGAAATAACAGTGTAGGGCAGGAAGTCAAGGGTTTTCTAGAAAAGGTCTTTCTTCACTAAAACCAGAGCGCTGGGGCATAAGGGCTTCCCTAATAACAGTAAGCCCCAGGGGTTACTTGCGGGCCTTGGCTGTATCTCCCCATGGACATTTTTCATATTTCCTCAGTGGGTCCAGAAAATTCATTCTGTCTTTTCACTTTTAAGCTTCCACTCAACAACCTCCCCACGCATAGGGATTCCCCCTTCACCAAGGTGGGCTGCTGGGGGAGATATAGCCTCCTGGCATCTCCCTCCTTGCTCACTGGCCCCCCAAAACCACACCAGCTTTATCACTCCCCACTGTGGGGAAATAGTGTGCAGGGAACAAACTAGCAAATGAGGGCAAATCAGAAAAATTTTCATGCATCTTCCAAATTTCATCAGTTTGGATGTGGTGTTTGTCAAACCTGTACCCCCTCTGTCAAAACCATACTCATATTTTCCTCTAGTCTTACACCAAGCAGGCTGGAACACCAGGTAGGAGGTAAGGCACAGCATTAAAATGTAAATAATAGTCCTTCACACTTCTGCTGATCTCCCAAGTGTAATTTAAATCTGTAGGTCATTCAGTTTCAATGTGTCCTCTGCAAAACTATCCACTTATAATTCGTACCACACAAATACAAATAGGTTTTTGTTTTGGGGGGGGGTTTGGTTTTTTTTGTTTTGGTTTAGAATGGTATCCACTGATATCAGGATGGAATTATTTATTTACTCATTTGTTAATCCACTCAATATTTTTGCTTACATAATGTTTGTATGGTGAAGGTATGGAGCCAGTCACTGAGAAGGCCAAAATGAGAATCTATGCTTTTTTCTTGAGTGGCTGCTAGCGTAATATTAATATGGTGCTTTCATAGTTAAGTTTCGTGGTATGAAATTAAATTTCTCATGTGTCCTAAAATTCTTTTCTTTTTAATCTTCTTGTGATTTCTCTTTTCAGTCTTCCTTTTACCAGCTGCCTGCGTACCTTGTCCCCGTTCATATCCATCCATGTTCAGGCCTTTTATGTTCCGTAGCAGCATTGTGAGGGGCTAGTACATGTTTTAGTATTCCATAGCACTGGTGAATTTTAGTAAATGTGCAGTTACATCATGGGAGACCAGCATATGTTTTAATAGTCTATGTGCTGATAATTTTTCCCTAATTAATGAGTGGTTCCTATTTGAAACTGATGACTTTGATTGAGCAGCAGAAGACTCTTGGTAGCCTCATAGAAGACTGGGTGCTTCTGTTCTCTGCAAACACCCCAAGTTGTCTGGAGCTCAGTGCCATGATTATACTGTGTTATATTGTCATGCTCCCAGAGGACTTGTTCACCTCGGGATCTATGCTTCCATTTATTTCTTCAATGAATGTTTATGAAACTGGTCTGTATGAGGCATTACAGGGGCTATAAAATAAGTGAAATAATTCTGCTGTCACAGAACTCAGGATATTGTACATATTAATGCAATTTTGAGTCAGTGTAGTAAAGTGTATGAGGAAGAATCTCGGAATGATAAAAATATTTGATTCTAGATAAGGCTTATTTTGGTTGAATATAATAGTAGTTACCTTCAGATTCATTAGCTCACTAGAAGAATGTTTAAAGGGAATTAAATGTGAGAAAAATACTATCAATATCATGGTCTTTTTTCAGTTTAGCTCATCTGAATTCTCATTGATTCACATAGTTCCTAAAGAACGTACCTTCAGATTCATTAGCTCACTAGAAGAATGTTTAAAGGGAATTAAATGTGAGAAAAATATTATCAATATCATGGTCTTTTTTCAGTTTAGCTCATCTGAATTCTCATTGATTCACATAGTTCCTAAAGAACTCAGTTTATTACAGTTTGAAGCTAAATTTCAGTTCTGAATCTGTTTTTCTAGTAAAGGAACATACATTCTTCTAGTGTAAATAGTCCGAAATTCTCACGGACATATAATTTATACTGTCAGGTTCAAATGGTAAATTTTTATTTTGTGTCCCATAGAATGTGAGAACTTGTAAGGCTCTTAGATAGCCTGAATTTTACTGATGAGGAAACTGCAATGTACCAGCTGGCATAGCTTGTGTTCCTAGGATCAAAACTGTTCTTACTAATTTACATACTCGATATACTTAAATTCACTAATTGGCTCCAAGTATTTAAACACTTATATGGTTAAACATGGGTGGTACAGAATTTTATTTTTCACTATTTAAGAAGCAAATTAATAGCAAATGAATCATGTAAATAATAGAAATAAAATAGTCTTCAAGCACCAAACCTTTGAAAATAGGGCTTCATTAAAAATACTACTGAAAGAAGATAAAAATATTTCAAGGAACAGGAAGAGTACCTCTAAGAGAAACAACTTGCAGTCCCCAAATTTACCTTTTAAACTTTTTCTCATTCTTGGAAATATTCACTTTTTGTTTTACTGCTACCACTTAGCAATGACTCTAGAAGAGTGAAATAAAGTCCTCAGTGTACAAAGTAAACATTATCAGTGGAGAATGTGACCACATCAGCCTGCTGGAGCATATTGACACTTTGTTGAGGCACAGTGATTTCTATTGATTCTAATTTGATCTTCATCATAAATCCTCTTCTCTTCTTCAACTTACTCATTAGATTTATCTACCAGAAAAGAGACTCCAAAGCAAGCCTGGGCCTCAGAATTGACATTAGCTTACCACAAACTAAAATGTTTGATATTTTGTTTGTTAGTATCTTTACATTTCAAGTGGCATAAACTGCATTCAGAAAGCTTACACAGAGTGCTAGAAAGATTCATAGGATCAGAAGAAGAGCAGTTGGAATCAGGATCTCCGGGCTTCCTCGCTGTTGTAGTCTCTTTCATTATCTGTCTCTCATCTCTACTAGTCCCTGGCAGGCTTCGTTCTGTAGAGAAGACGAAGGCTTGCTGTAATTTCAGATTGGCCTAATCACAATCTACCAAGCCTAGTGAAAAGCACTTTTTCTCTCAGTCTGTATAGCAGTCCCTGGGAAGAACTATGATTAGCTCTGGCTGGGGCACGCATCTTCATGTTGCCACGGAGATGGGGCAATATGATTGACAGCTCCAACAGAACCACAGGGAATACAGGACGCATAGAAATAGAAAAGGAAAGGATGTTAGGTCATCACAAACCACATGCAGTATATCTACTCTATCTGGCCAGTTGGGTTTGTTCATCTAACACCTTTATAGTAAGCAAAATTGATTTTTTAAAATAATGTCATATAGAAAATTAAAATAAAAATGTAGAGAATACTCTGTACACATGCTAGTTCAGAATGTTTTTGTTCGAAATCATTCTGATCATTGGGAAATCATATCTTATTTTTTCTTTCAGGCTCTTGAGCAATACTTGGAAAAGTGTAACAAACAAATTGAAGATATTGTCACTTTGGTCCGCGGCAAATTATCCAAGCAGAATCGTGTTACTCTGGGAGCCCTTGTGGTACTGGATGTTCATGCTAGAGATGTCCTCTCAACACTTGTAAAAAAAAAAGTTAGCGATGATTCTGACTTTGAATGGTTAAGTCAGCTTAGGTACTATTGGCAAGTAAGTGATATCACTGAATGTTTTTACATAGCAATTTCAGCTCATAGCTTTTTAATCTGTGCTTGCTTGCTTGCATGGGAAATAGTGTCAGTGATATAGGATATTTTGCTGATGGCAGACTATACCCAAATAAGCATTTCCCTGGACTGAATATTAAGGCAGCTGATAACTGTATCTATATAATCTGTGTCTATATCTATATCCTTATCTATATCCACATGTATAATTATATATAAATACATATGCATATATAGACACACAAAAATTATGAGTAATTATCAAAAATTACTCATTTTAAATGAGTCATTATGGTTGCTAAATCTGCAAAATGTTGGGACTAGTCAGTTTAAAATTGTGTTTTTGAATTCCTGATGCATCTAAAGAATGCACCAATCAAACTCTTTTAGTCTGATTTAGCCATTAAAGTTTCCTCTTGATCAGTTGGAGGAGGCAGAAACATGATCTGGAAGAAAGGCTTTCATCAGGGCATCTGTGTGGATGGTGATGGTGATGGTGATCATGATTAGGAAGGCAGGAGGGATAGGAACAGTGAGTACAGTGGACAAGGCTCAACCCATTGCATGTGGCAGAGAGAGCTGATGACTGGAGACAGGGACTCAGAAGTTCTTATCTCATAGGATTTCGTGGAAGTCTTGGGAGACATGGGGCAGGAGGAGGGGAGAGACAAAAACCAGCATCCTGGAAATCCATTTGAGGGGCTGTATGTATAGTGGTTAGGAGCTCAGATGGTGGAATAACCATTTCAAATGTCATATCGTCCCTTTACAAGATGTCCTTGTGTAACCCTGGACAAGTTACTTGCTCTCTTTAAGCATCAGTTTCCTCAACTGTAAAATGGTGATAGTGCTAATACCCGCTCTACAGTGGAAACAGAATGAATTAAAACATGGGAGAGATAAGGGACGAATACTAAAATATTCTATGGGAAAAATAGAAGTCAGTGACTTCAATTACTTATCCATGGAAACTAGATATTAAATTCTTCTACCGAATCAGATGATGTCTGAAAAGTAAATTTTAAAGATGTTGTCTACTTTTTGATTATTACTTATTAAAGAGCTTGAGATTTCATATTATATATATTTTGTCATTTAATTTTATTTGATTTGATTTATCTTAGGAAAATCACTTAGAAACAAAAATGATCAATGCTGGCTTGCAATATGGATATGAATATTTGGGTAATTCCCCTAGGCTGGTTATTACTCCACTCACTGATCGATGTTACAGGTAAACCCTTTAATTTAAGGATCTATTGTAAATAACTTTCATTCACCCCTAGACCACTGATTTCCTTAAAAATACCAAATTATCTTCCAGACTGTAAATTTATCCTGTTGTTTTTTCCTAGACCCTTAATTTTCCTCTAAATTTTTCTTCATTTTCTCTCTCTCTGCTGGCTTCTTCCTCTCAGCTCTGGGCCTCTTTGTATTATCAAGTATTGCTGTTGTCTGTCTCACCTTCCATCCCTCCTCTCTTCGTGAATCTCTCTGACTTCCTTTTGGATCATCTGAGCCATCTTGGTCCTTCCGGCTTCTTCCTCTCAGCTCTGGGCCTCTTTGTATTATCAAGTATTGCTGTTGTCTGTCTCACTGTCCATCCCTCCTCTCTTCCTGAATCTCTCTGACTTCCTTTTGGATCATCTGAGCCATCTTCGTCCTTCTCCTGCTAAACTGGATCTTCTTGAGTTCTCTTTTCATGTGGTGTTTTGTCACATGCATCATGGTTTCCTGAATGGTCTGACCTATTCCCAGGCTCTAACTGCCTACATCCTGAGGATCCCCAAATCTGTACCTCAATGAGGTCTTGCCTGTAAGCTTTTGATGTACACATACATGCCTGTTCGCTCTTTCCATTACATATCTCATAGGTACTTATATTTACATTTTTTCCCAAAACTAAATGTCACATTTTACTTTGAAAATTAGCTCAACCTCCCCTATTCCCATCTCAGAAAACGGCAGTGAGTAGCCATCAACGCAGTCATCTCTGTAAACACCCAGCCTTGTCTTTGACTCTCAGTTCTTCACATCTAGACACACACTAAGTCCTACTGATTTAATTGAATTAAATTTGTTTATTTACTTTATTTTACTTTCTAGTCTCTTCCTTTTTTTAAAAAAA